>NW_008341172.1:2875294-2922801 GCF_000622305.1 Nannospalax galili | reverse complement strand
AGGGAGGGAGGGAGGGCTTGGAAGGTCTTACATACACTTAATGTCCAGTACTGGTAGGCTGCATGTGAGTATTCAGGCTTAGCGGGAAGAGATTGCATTTGGTATCACTGTGTGCCATTTGTGTGTGATGGGTGGTCTGTGGTCACAGGTACAAAAAAGTTACATCATCCACTTTATTCAAGTTGTCTTACTCCTCAAAGGGAGAAGCTAGCCCCAGATATGTCTGTAATGACATGGGCTTTATTTTCAACATCAATATGTTCTATTTCTGTTAGATGAATCGGACATAAGAATGAGTTTATGGCCACCTTTTAGGATTCATAGAATCCCCCAGTGCTGCAGCTTAAAGCACTGAGTCTTATATTGACTGTTGTCTCTTCCAGCCTGGTGATTTCAGTCCTTACTGGCACTGCACAAACCATCCAGCTGCTGGTTAAGTCCGGGACCTTTGGAAACAAGCCACTGTTTGCTCTGGAATGGTTCTCTGAGCGTTGTTTCCAGCAAACCTTTGTTGGTTCTCACTTCTCTAAGAAAGTTTCTTTGATGTAATCCAAAAATCAGTGGTATCTACTGTGTTCAGGTCTTTCAGTGCCTTTCGTGTGTCAAAGCAAATTTGTTTGAAGTCAACCCCAGACTTAAATAGATATGACTCATATAGAAATAATTACTGTAGGGATCGAAAACTGTCTAGTAATCGCTCTTTCTCAAATCCAGCTGTCTCTTGAGTTCCTTGTATGGGGTTAGCCAAGTGTGGAGGAGATCAGCTCCATCTGCCTGCTGCCAGCAGCTCATTTGTAAATGGAGCGCTAGGATGGCTCCAGCGTGGGGCAGAGGGCTGGAGCCCTGCAGTGTCAGGAGGATTAGTGTATTATGAATGAAGGAGCTGCATTTCCCCGGCTTTCTAGAGCCACCTTGTCCCACATCTTCAGACATCTCTCTGGTACTCCTACTCACTGACCCTACCTTATAGCAGGGACTAAAGAGGAGATACAAAGAGAGGTAAGAAGGGGCCTCACATTGAGATACAGGCACGTAAATCCTCTCAGTGGTTTGGAGTTGCAAAAGTGTACCAGGTGTAAGTGTTCCCCGGGGCCGGCAGGAGGAAATGGCAGCCTACTAGATCTCACCAAGGAGTGACAATTTGTTGTGGTCATAATGGATAGTAAGAGTTTGCCAGGTACTAAAGGTGAGGGCAGCTGGAGGTGAGGTGTGATTCTTGGCAAAGAACAGCATTGTGCAACGGTCACAGGACCTGCAAAGGCAAGGTGTTTCCCTGTGAAAGCCTCAACAGAACACATCTCAAGAATGGCCAGGCTGGAAAAGCAAGCCCAGAGAAGATCAGTGGTTTGTCAAGCTTAAAAGTCCTGTGGGAGTTAGAGACTCACCCAAGGTTTATGCACCAAATCAGGTGTCACAATCGGATTGTTTTTCCAGTAGTACTGGTGCAGAAACAGAATGGAGGGAGGGAGATGGAAGTCCTGGAGACCCTTGGAAGCTCTTGCCACAATGCTAGTTAGAAATGTCAAGGGTTTGAACTGGGACACTGAGGCATGAAATTTCTTTTCTAGAAGCAGATCAGATGGGATCTAGGATTCTTCCACAAAGTGACACAGAAATGTTGAAAATGAAAGAACAGAGAAAGAGTCTCACCAAGTAGACAAGCATGTGATAGATTTAAAAGCAAAAGAGTCATCTGAAGGTAAAGAGCTCAGCTACATGAATGAAGAAAGGAGCGATCTATCATAAAGTTAAAAAAGCTGTTAACTTGTAGGCATCCCATAAAGCAGCTTCAAAATATAAAAAGTTATTTCTCAGAGTGAAAAGGAATTATCTAGTACATCGAGGTGGGGGTGAGGCAAGGGGGTGTCAGGACGGCTAAACTTACAGCTTGATGGGCACACGCCTGGGCCACTGGTGGATGTGAATACCCCAGAGTCCCTGGTGAGATGCCCCTGCCATGTTCCTAAGTTGCTAGAAATGCAGGTCCATCCAGAGCTCGCGGGAGATCTAGACTAGACATAAATACTTGAGCATCTTCTGTGTAAAACATCTAGCCACACAGTTGGGTTTGAATAAAACCATACAAGAAAATATCAAGATGGGGTGACCAGCCATATGGAATCAAGACCCCATCTTGCTCTTACATGGTGTTTGTTATGGTGCTCAAGTCGTGTCAGCAGAGGATGTCATCAGTCACCACATTTACATTATGAGGTAGATTTATGTTTGTCATTCCTGTTAATCTCTTGTACATTCTAGTTCATCTCCACTCTTCTGAATACAGTCTTTGGAGTTCCCTGCAGGGGCACCACAAGGTACCCTGACCCTGTCTGGGGTATAGGGTTTACATTTTGTTTCACCCCAGACTGAGAAACCAAGTTCCTTGGTCACTGACCCTAGCCTTAGGAAATCTTAATGCGTATGACCGTTTTAGATGAGATGGGCGTGTGATGTGTATTAATGAGTTTAAAAGGGAAGACTGGCTCCGTTTGGAGAAACCAACCAGAAAGTATCTTTAGAGGGAAAGTATATCCCTGGTTGGACAGTACAGTGTGTGGCTGGCAGACAGCAGGCAATTCGAACAAGCAAGGACAATGTCTATCCCAAGGGGGCTCCATAGGTTACATGCTGTTTGGGAGCAGACCTCAAAGTCTGCAGTCAGAAATTTGAATGGCAAGTTGAAAATGTTCAGTGGTAAAATGCTAAATCAGGACTCAAGGTTGCTATGAGCACTATTATTGTTTTTAACCATAGGAAAAACGATGATTTAAATGGAGCCTGGTTTGCTAAAGATTGGTTTAAGCAAATCTGCTGTTTTCGGGTATTCTTAATAATTCATTGCTGGGTAGGTGGCACAGGTGGACCAGTGTCTTCCCACACCTGCAAGGGAAATGATGCAACCTTTTTAAAAATTCTGAGCGTGAAGCAATAGTGCCAAGCCCCGTCACTTCAGTGTAGTCTGGACAAACAAGCTGCAATCAGACTGCTTTTGAAATGTGTTCCCCTCCCTGCAGTCCAGCTCCCTGGAGATGTGTTCATGTGTGTTGGGGAGGATGGCATGCACTGCTAGATATGAAGTGAGACATTATTTGTCTCCTTTCAGTTGTCACCACAACCAGGGCAGATGTCAAGTTTCAGCCTTGATCACAAAGCAGGGGTATCATTGGCCACTTCTTGACCTCTTTGATGGGAAAGCAAGCAATGTAGGGTGAAAGTTCCAGGGAGCAAAACTGTATGTGGCTCACAGTGCTGGGCTCACAGTGCCCCACACCTACCTTAGAACCTCTTTTTCTTTTTTTCTCTCCCTTCTTTCCTTCCCTCCCTCCCTCTCTCCCTCCCTTCCTTCTTTTCATGTTTTATCCTACTGAGGATTGAAACCCAAGGCCTCCTGCAAGCTAGGCAAGCACTTTACCACTAAATTAAATCTTTAAACCCTTTTCACTTTTTATTTTGATACAGGGTTTCACTAAGTAGCTCAGGTTGACCTTGAACTCACTAGCCCAGTCAGACCTTGGACCCAGGATTGTGCCTTAGCCTCCTGAGTAACCAGGATGCCAGGACTGCACCACCAGGCCCTGTTTGGAGCTTCTTTCTCTTGGCCCATATTTTCTCCTAGATAAAAGGAAATGAGCCACAAAGCCCTTGGCTCCTTTGACAGAAACCACAGCCACTGCTGGAACAAACGGAAAATAGGTGAGACCTAACTGGCTTCCCTGTCACTTGGTAATCTGTGATGAGGTACTTGGATAGACAGAGCCCAGCCCAGACCTTGAGACTCCCACTCTTGGGAACTTTCTAGTTCATAGGTTACTCCTGGCCATATACTGACCTAGGCAGGAGGCAGAGCCCAGCAATGGTGGGGCAAGTACAACTTGAATCTCTTAAGGTTTGAGTACCCTGTTTAAGAAAGCGATTCCCTGGCCCCAGGAGAAGGAAGTTTCTCTCTGCCCTCAGGAAAAATGTCTCATAGCTGGCCCTGTAGGAGTAGTATTCCCAAGTTTTTGTTCCGTTTCGCTGTTCCCATACACTGAGGTTCCCTGCCTTTTCTGGTAAAAACCCCTCCTACTGCTTCTGCATGTGCCATAACGTCACAACCGAGTGGCTCTGACTGGTCACTCTGAAGCCCTGCTGGACCCAGTGAGGGCCTGGGAGATCCTTGGTGGCCACAGCACTCCCTGTCCTGGTGCTTCCCCCTCCCCAGACCCCCACCCTATGAGCGTTACCCAGGGTGGTCTGGGGCTTCCTTCTGTGTTCTAATGCCAGAGGATACAGCTGTCAAAATAAAAATAGCTCATGAGATTACGCACAGTGGGTATGGGGGAGGGGTGTGGTAAAGCACTGCCCCTTCAAAGCAAGGTCCTGGGACTCTGGTGCCTAAGCAGAGGGAGGAGCATGCCCTTCCAGCTGCACCTGCCATGTGTGAACCTTGGGCGGTGTCATGGCAGCATTCACTTGTGACCATATGGCAGAAGAATACTGCTCCTGGTGGGGAGAAGAAAGGGCAGATTGTCGCCCCAACCTCACCTCTGCCTTTCTGGCCAGCCCCTGGGTTCTTTCTGTCCTGAAAGCTCCTTGCCCTTTTCCTGGGCTCAAATTCTGACCTTTGCTTTATTTGGCCTCTGACCTTGGGAGCCTAAACCCCACCTTCAGAGGACTGGCCATTCCTTAAGGGTGACCCCGCCCAGCTCTGAGTCAGGGGTTACCTCATTCCCAACTATTCCTAGGGTGAGACCCAGCCAAGGGACACAGAACTAGGCTAAGGTACAGTGGGTGCCGTTTAATAGGTGCTCTGGCAGTGCTGCAGTTATGTCTGAGCCTAAGACAAGAGGTCGTGATGTATCCAGTAGTTCAGGCTGCGACTGAGCATCATCCCATCATAGTTGGGGAACCCAAGAACTCAGTGGCTTAGGCATCTGTAGTAGAGGTACTGATAATGTTCCAAACTGTGCCATATGCCCCGGAACACATGAGTTTAAGGGGCAGCCTTAAGCCAGGTGTGGTGGTGCACGCCTTTAATCCCAGCACTTGGAAGGCAGAGGCAGGTGGATCTCTGTGAGTTTGAGACCAGCCTGGTCTACATAGTGAGTTCCAGGCCAGGTGGGGCTACAGGGAGACCCTGTCTCAAAAAAAAGATCAAAAAACGAGAGGACAGCCTTGATCTGCTGAGAAAGGTTTGGCAGGTACTCTGATGGAGGGCCAGCTGATGCTCACTCATTGCTCATCTGTGGGATGCCACTGGCTGAGAGCTGATCAAATGGGTAGCACGGCCATCAAGGGAGACTGACTTGCCACAGATCTGTTGTCAGCTATTATTACTGGACATCTACTATGTACTGGCATTGTACTTAGAGCCTTACACATATTGTATCTCATTTCCTAGTTTTATAAAGTTCTCTAGTCAAGATGAGTCTCCATCCTCCTCTTCAGCACAGTAAGGAAGAAAAAGGAGTATAGCTGTTAAGAAGGGTGCAGTTCTGAAGCAGCAGTGTACTGTGTGGAAAGGGGCTGGAGAGGTGGCTCAGCGGTTAGGAACACTGGTTGTTCTTACAGAAGACGCGGGTTCAAATCCCAGCACCCACATGGCAGCTAACAACTGTCTGTAACTCCAGTCCCAGGGGATCTGACAGCCTCTTCTGACCTCCACGAGCACTGCACGACACGGGTGCATTTACCTACATGCAGGCAATACACGCATACACATAAAATAAAAGTAATAAATAATTTTTTTTTAATTGGGGAAGAAAGTGAGCCAGGCAAAATGAGCTTCTCGTCACTGGAATGGATTATGAAATGGAGTTGCCTAGACCAGGGCTCAGGAAGCTTTTGCTTGTCAAGGTCCAGAGAGTAAGGACTTGGGGTTTGGCGGTTCTGTTAAAGCTCTTTCACCACAGATGGAATACAGGACCACAGACTGTATGTAAAGAACAAACTGGACTATGCCAGGCAAACACAGGGCTCAGTTTACCCACAAGGAGGAGCCTCTGTGAAGAAATGGGCGGGCATGGCATGCTTCCGGAGGCCAACTGGCTTGAAGCTGGAGCCATGTTATTCCAGTTTAATGCAGTCTGAAAATACCTAAACATCTTTGACTTATAATCACCCCTTTTGATTTTCCATTTGTTTGTTTGTTTGTTTTTTGAGACAGGGTCTCCTTGTAGCCCTAGATGGCCTGGAACTCACTATGTAGACCAGGCAGGCCTCAATCTCACAAAGATCTGCCTGCCTCTGCCTCCCAAGTGTTGGGATTAAAGGCTTGTGCCACCATGGCCAGCACAATTCTCTGTTCTTAATGAGCTTGGTTACCCCATGTCCTGCTGAGACCATTGGCAGCAGGCAGTAAAGGTTGAGACTTGAGTTTTCCAAAACAAAGGCGCCAGCCTGCCTGCATGGGACCATGACTCTGGAGCCAGCCCCAGATGTTTTGGCCAGCCAGACACTATGCTTTCAAGACACAGCCTATAGGTTTAAAATTCTAAAACCGCCTCCAAGATCCTTCACTTGAAGGCATTTTCTGTGCATCTTCAAGGAGCAGGAGTAAGAGGTCGATAAAAAGGCGACCACCGTAGGAATCTGGGAGCACTCCACCGTAGGAATCCGGGAGCACACCACCGAAGCCTGGGGTGCTGGGCTGAGTGCCTGCAGTCTGGGGTCTTGGGCACTCAGAACAGGGTGCTGGAGTCTCTGTAGGCTGAGTTAGAGAGGGAGGTTGTGCAGAGAGGCTGCTGGACCATGTTGGGAAGGTCCTGCTGAGGAAAGACCATTGGGAGGAGCCCCCACAGAGAGGGTATTACAGAGATTGTAAACCACAGAGCTCAGGGAAGGGGTGCAGGGAAGGACAGGACATGCGGAGATTCACAGGCAGCCCAGTGGCCCTGAGCTGGTCATCTGAGGGTAGAGAGAGGAGGCTGAGATAGGAAAGGGACTGTGGACTGGCCAAAGGACTGATTGGATATTAGCTCCTCATTTCTCAGATGAGGAAGTGGTGCTGAGTATTTCTTAGCCACAGAGGGACAGGTAAAAATTTATCTTTTACAGAGATAATGTTTCCCTTAATTTTATCTATGGCACATTCCTCAAGTGCCGAATCTGGTTTCTCCACCGGTTTGAAGCAGTGCTTTCAGTCACAATTGTTTTTTGATGTGGTTGGATGGCACTAACCTTCATGAAGGCACTCTGCAGAATGCCTGGGTTTGGAGCAGGTGCCGAAACCATCCCTAGTTTTCATGAGTCATAGCTGTGTACATCAGCCAGCCCTCACACTGAACCAAGCCCAGGGGAGGTGGGAAGGTAGAGCCACCCAGATCTCCCTTATTACCTTCCTATAAACCCACCCTGTGTGGACCAGAGGAAACCCCATTTGCTGACAAGGCCTGCTTTAGCCTTTCCTTGAAATACCTTGAGCAAAAAGACACATCAGAGTGCTGTTCCTCTGACGAGGCAAATGCCTGTCGTTTTTTTACTAACCTGAAAGCAGGTGCAGAGGCTTCTCATTTGCATCTTAGCTCACAAAATCAAACCCCAGGCTAAATCTTATCTCTCCACTCTGACCTTCCCACTCCCCTCCCCACCCCACCAGGACCACAGTGTTCTTGGAAGTTGTTATTTGTAGTATATTGCCTAAATTTAGCACACAGGAAGAATCAGTGGCAAATGGGTGCTTTCAGAAAATAGCTGTTCAGTTTAGAATCTAGACTTCAAGCATGCGTCATGTAGCACCTCTACAGGGCCGTGTTTATCTATAGTGATACTTTTCTACAGTACTTCCCTTGACATTTTTGCTAGGCCAGCAATTAAGAGAAGAGAGAAGTAACCAAGAATCTAGACCTTACCTACTTTTTATTTTCTATACTGACTTTCAGGCCTTAGTCAAATTGCACACTTATGTTTTTCTAGGTGCACTCTTCCTTGGGATGTAGTTTTGATGCATTCTTTTTCCCTTTAGCACAACGTTTTTACAAGGGTTATTAGCTCTGTGTAAATTCTTAAAGAAAGACATTAATTAGTATGCATGTGGCCAGGTTAGGCTTCCATACACACAGAAGAGGTACCAGTCTTCCATGGCCTGTCTGGAATGGAGACACCCTACAAAGAGAAACAAGACTGAAGTGGTCTAACCTGGAGTGTGTATCTCAAGGTAGTTTCAAGCCAAGAGTTGCCATCTCTTGAGTCTGTGACCGCCAACAATCCACACTACCTCTTTCCGGGTTTACTTACTTTTAGGTTTAGAGAAAGTGTGCATGTATTCAGGCACACAGAGACAAAGAAGAGACAGGTAGTTTTCAGGAGCAATGAGGAGAGAAGAGTAGGGAGTCCATAGTCAATGGGTCTGGAGTTCAGGTCTAGGAAGAAGACAAAGCTCTGGAGATGGGTGGTGGATGTACTTAAAACCATAGGACTGTATTCTTGGAAAAGACCAAGATGGTACCTGGGTACAGTGGCTACACCTATAGTCACAGGTACTTGGAAGGCTGAGGCAGGAGGATCTCCTAAGCCCACAGGTTTAAAACCAGTCTGAGCAGCATAGAGAGGCTATTTCATAAAACAAAAACAAAACAAGCCTTATGGTACAGGCCTGTAACTCCAGGTTCTCAGGAGGCTGAGGCAGGAGGATCACAAATTCAAGGCCAACCCTGGCAACTTAGTAGGACCCTGTCTCATAATATAAAACGAAGAAGTAGGAATAATGATTCAGTACTGAGCATCTGCCTAACGTGCAAGGCCCTGCATTCAGTCCCCAGTTCTGAAAAAAAAAAAAACTAGTAAACTGATTTAAGATAGCAAGTTTATGTTTTATGTATATGTATATATATATATATACATATACACATATATTTGTTTTATCATAATAAAAAAGTGCGATGCTTTTACCAGTGGTCAGGATAGGTGTTGGGTGTTTTCCAAATTCTTGCTCTGTAATCCAAAGAATTCAGAGTAAGGGCCCGCACAGATTTGCAAATGTAGCAAGGAAGCTATTCAAAGCAACACAGTAGAAAAGATGGGAATGCATTTTAGGAGAAGAGCAGATCACATGAGTGAGGATGCTCGGGGCCCTGTTTGTTATTCGGGCTTCCTTTTGGGGGGATTCGAGAGAAGGAGTTTGGTTACTAAGGATTATAGTTTAGGTTGTTCTCTACTTTGACTGATAGATTCGTCCATATAATTTTTCTGCTGTGTATGTCCCTTCCCATAATCTCTCTGATTTGAATTATATGCATGCTCAATTATATATAGGCATAAAATGGTTAGTAAGGGAGTCCTTCTAAAAGTTCGCTTGAGAATACAGTTTGGCTCTACTGTGCATGCACCCCAAACTAGTTCAGGCTGGATCAGCATTTCTTTTCTTACTGGATACACTGGGAGTGTATTTGAATAGAAACTGTCTAAATTTGATTGTTGTTTGGGGAGGAGAAACAGGATTATTCAGAGAGGGGTGTATGTGTGCATAATACATGCAGATAGAGGAGGTAGGCTGCCAAGTACATTACTAGAAGAGGGGAAGTGGACATAACGAAAACCAAACAGGATCCCAGGTCACTACACTCCTGTGGTTACTTATTCAGTGCTATGGACTCTGTCACCAATGCAAAAGCTTTTGCTGTGTGATTTGGGAGGATTTTGTTTTTGTTTTGAGACAGAGTCTCATGTGGTTCAGGCTGGCCTTAGAGCCTAAAATGGCTTTGAACTCCTTCCTGATGCTCCTGCCTTTACCTCCCAGATGCTGGAATCACAAACATGTACCAGGATGCCCCACTGGCTGTATGACTTTTGTGACAATGCATGAAGCAGTAGTCTGGCTTATGATAAAGTGAGGCCAAGCCAAACTTAAATTTTGTTTTTAATTTTCTTTTCTTTCTAAGGGTGAGGGATCGGTAGTTTGGGATGGTCACTGGCATGTTGCATTCCTGTGTCATAGGTGTTCACTGATAAGTGGGAATTAAGACTTGTAGGTTGGGAACTGCAAAGACCAGCTTTGCAGGCTACCCTGATATCTGAATGGGCTTCTTTATCAAAAAAGGATGCCATCTTTGTAGTAATTAGCCCCTCAATTCACCCATGCTGTCTCTGGTACTAGATTCTAATAGTGGCATCTTCATTACCAGCTAAAATATCTTTTCCATTGGGTGAATTTCTGGCCCCTTCCAGAACTTAGTCCTATTTGTTTTCTGAGTACAGGTCTGCAAGGATACAGTTATATTCTTTAATAGGTGCATAGTAATTTTAGATATTTGTGGGATAAGGGATGATATTTTGCCTCATGTATATAAAGTGTGATGATCAAATCAGGGCAAATGACATCACCTCAGTCCTCCCTACTGGCTGTTTTGAAACATCCAATTAGCTGTTGCCAACTCTGGTTACCTGCCTGTGTTCTGGAACGCTTGACATTTTCCCTGTTATCCCCTATACTGTTTGCTGTCCTTTCCTTCCCAGACTTTGATGTCCACTATGCTACTTTCTGAAAACATCCCTAGCTCTTGTGGTTAAGCATGGTCCTATGTACTTGTCTCTGTGTCTCTGACCACTTCATTCAACATGTCTCCCAGGTCTGTTTACATTGTTGTTGTTTTTTTTTTTTTGGTCTTATTGAGACAGGGTCTCCCTGTAATCTCAGCTGGCCTGGAACTCACTATGTAGACTATGTAGACCAGGTTGGCCTCAATCTCACAGAGATCTGCCTGCCTCTGCCTCCCAAGTCTGGGGATTAAAGGCGCACATTGCTGTAAATGGTGATGCTGTGTTCTGTTCTGTAGGTTAGCTCTCCATTAGGTTTATGTGAGCTTTACTGTTAGAAAGAATGACATCTGCAAGGCTGGATCTTTTGAAGAGTAGAGTGTCACCCAGATTCTTTACAAGATCCTTAACTGTATTTAAAAAATACTGGGTTTTAGAAATCACATTTGACAGAAGTAAGAGTTTGATTCTTTCTCGGTCTTAATGATCAAAAGCTTGGTCCTGCCTTTGGAGTATGTGCTTGTGTATCGTTCTAAGTGTAATTTTTTAGTTTCAGTCCAAAGAAAGGAAAAAACTAACTTTTAGTGGTCATTATAGTTGTTGAAACAGAAAACTGAAAAATTGTCGAACTTTTGAGAATTTGGGCCCCGACAGCTCACACTTATTCAGATCAAGCCTCTGAGATGCTTTCTGAACTTTCTTCTTGCCCCAGTTGTATCTGTTGACGTCATTTCTTTCTGAACTTTCTTCTTGCCCTGGTGATGTCTGTTGATGTAATTTCAAAACCTAAACACAAGAACTTCACCAGGAAGCTTCTCAGGCAGATCTCTGTTAGCTCTTCTGCTTCTGTCCTATGTTTTCTGATTTTTGTACCATGTGGCACTTGGTGTGGTGACTATCCAGCATGTGCACTCGCTCGGTGCAGTGAACTGCAGTGTTCCCTGAAATCCTCCCTCTCCCAGCGCCCACCACATCAGTGTCACTGCAGTGCTTGGGATGTGTCACATCCGTGTCACAGTGCAAAAAACCAAGCTCCTCTTTCTTCATTCCCCATAGGCACTGTGAGGGCGTCAACATGCAGGCAGAACCTTTTCCAGTAACTGACCTTGTTTGTGTATTTCAGTGAAACATGAAACAAACAGCTCTGGAGACTGAAAAGTCACAACTTGACATTTAATAGCTCCATAAATGTTGTCTTCCCAGTCATTCAGTTTTGAAACACCATAGAAAGTGCTGATTTTTTCTTAATTTTGTAAGAATTTTATTTTGAGGGCGAAGGAAGTCAATTTCATTTTTATGTTTTTCAAAATATCAGTGCTACTGTGAGACAGTAAATATTATATAGAAAATGCTATACTACTGGAAATTTTGTTGTTTTATTACTTATGGATTTTTTTCAGATGGTTCTAGAATTTTTGCAAATTCTTTTCTTAACTTCCATGTTTGCTGTTCTTTCCATAGTATAGCTAAATATATCCTGCCACTCATCTCTGTCTTTGCAAAGCTCACCAGAGAGCAGCCCTTTATAAAGTTCTTATAGAGGAAATGTCTATTCCATTCGTTAGTGCTAGGGTGATTTTAAGTCAGACCAGCTTTCTGGTGGCCCCGGGGTCTGTGTGCTGCTTTCTGAATTAGTAACTAACTGTTAGAACCTGTGCACATGTGCAGCATCTGACGCCTTTTTTAGATAGCTCTAGTTCTGCCTTCTGTGGCCTCAAAAAGATCTGTGCTTTGTTAATGACTAAGTCAAGATAAATAGATGCTCTTGGGGACGAGCCACTGAGCCTGTTGGGCAGTTTTGACTCCTTCCATGGCTGAATTTGCATACATCTTATTGTAGATCATGGTGAAGTGGTTTGTGTCCTGTTCAAGTGTCACTGGAGCATGTGTAGACAGCACGCCCTTTGCATGGCTTAAAACCCAGCTTTCTTCCTTCCTGTTGGGCACCTACCTGCATTGCTCCCCGTGCTGCACTAATGCTGTGGTCTGTATGGGAGCTGGTTTTCACCAGTTCTCAGCACTCAGACTTTGAGTGAAGGCCTACTGCAAGCCGGGCATCATCCAGGAAGTTAATCGCTGTTGTGATTCAGTCTGATGATACATCTTCTTGTTTTTTTCTCTGTCTTGCTTTAATAACACGGGGTACCCAAACTTGCAGTTGAGAGCCACATGCTCATCTTTAGAAGTTGCACAGATTAGGCTGGCTGGGCGTGGTGGCGCATGTCTTTAATCCCAGCACCTTGCGGGGCAAAGGCAGGTGGATCTCTGTGAGTTGGAGGCCAACATGGTCTACATAGGGAGTCCCAGGCTAGTCAAGGCTACATAGTGAGACCCTGTCTCCAAAAAGAGTTTGCACAGATAGGAAGCCAAAGCCTCCAGTTGTCCACCTGAGCTATGAGGGAGAGAGGCCTGCCCTGGCAGTGTGCTGCATCCTTATCCTGTGGCTCACATGGAAGATCCCTCCCACTTCCCACTCACAGTGCCATGAGCTTTCAAGCCTCTCGTTGGGCGAAGTGCTATCTGACCTAACCTCTGTCCCTTCTCTTCATTTTCTCCATTTTTTGTTTATCCTCCCAGTACACAGGCTAGGCTGAGTTTAGATTCTATTAGAATAAAGTGGCTCTCCATCACTATGTGGGAGAGATAGGCATTTCTGTCCTATCCTAAAGGGGACCACTTAATCCCCTTGTGCTGATTGGAGTTGCATACTTGGAGTTGCATATCTGAGAATCCTCTGTCCCTCTGGAAGTATGGCCTGATGTGAGGGTGGAGGAAGTGTGTGGGAGGAGGATTTCACAAGCTCCTGGGCCTGGGCAACTGCCAGCTTTCACTGAAGAGTCAAGGAAAAGAGTGAGTCACTCCCATGGCAGCATAGGAAGCAATCCACGTATGTGTTAGAGGACAGGCTTGTTCAGCCTAGTGGAGGAAAGGAGGAGGATGACCTGTTTGTTTGGGGCAGTAGTATTTCCTTTTCCAGCATCTTGCTCTTTAAATCACTCCTTGAGCATTGGAAGAGCTTTAGAAATTTGAAATAACTGGTCAGTGTTCCCAGCACAGCACAACTCCTGGAGTCCAGGAAACCCGAAGACAGAGACAGAAAGTACAGGAGTCCATTTGCTCTCTGGTGAAATGTTCCCATTTGGATCTAAAACTCATCTTCTCCAAGACCCCAAGGAGCCTTTACTGAAAGATGCTGAAACTGACTATATGATTTGGAATGATTTGATTGTTATCAAATTATTATTAAATAATTTTATTTTTTATTTACTTTTTGAGAATTTTATACATGAGTACTGTGCTTACATCATTTCTACCCACCTCTCTCCCACCTCCAAATCTTCCAATAGTATTATTGTTACACACACACACACACACACACACACACACGTATGCACAGATGCGGTATATAACCTGTGGCACCCTCTTAGTGTTGCTCTTATGTACATGTGTTTAGGTCTGACCAGTTGGGATTAGATAACCCATCGGGGAGCTCATTCCCAGAGAAGAAGGGTTCTCCCTGTCTCTGCAGCCACTGATTGCCTGTAGCCCTTCATTTGGAGGGAGGCTTGTGAAACCTCTGCTCTCAGGGTTGGCATGCCTGCTGGTGTTATGCAGGTGTTTAGGCAAACTTGCTGTTGAGATTTCGTGGCTGCAGGCTTCCCTGTCATGTCTATCTAGCAGCATGTATCCCGATCTTCTGGCTCTTACAATCTTTCCGCCCCTCTTCCGTGATGTTCCTCATCCTTAGATGTAGGGATTATATTGTGGATGTACCAGTGGGGTTGGGCTCTCCACAGTCACTTATTCTCTACATTTTGACCTGTGCAGATCTCTAGGATAGTCTCTGACTGCTGCAAAAAGAAGCTGCTTTGATGAGGCGTAAGAGCTGCTTATCTGTGGGTATAAGGATCTGTATTTAGAATACAGTTAGAAATTATATTGGTTTAGGAAAATGACAGTAGTAGGTTCTCCTGTAGAGTCTGTAAAACTCTAGCCATGGTAGTTGGCTAGGTTTATAGTACCAGGCATGAATTCCCTCTGATTGAGTGGGCCTTAAGTCCAATTAGACAGTTATTAGTTATCCCCATGATAATAGTTCACCTTTGGGGCTATCTTGTTGGGCCACTTATTGTTGTGGTTTGTAGGCTTTACAGCTGGGTAGGACTATTGTTTGCTTCTCTGCCCTGCAGCGTATATAACACCTTCCCATACTATGAGAGCTAGTCCTCAGGGAGGAGGCTTCCAGGTCAGTTTCAGTTTGATTCCTCCAGGTCCTATATCCAGAATGTATAGTGTCTTGAGCACGGGTCTAACATTCAGTTTCTAGGAGGCAGCCAAGGGCCAGGGCAGTGGCAATAGCCTATGCTATTTTGAGAGTCTCTTGGACCCCCACCAACAATTTGAAGGGCAACTTCCCATCCTTGGTACTGGAGATTTTGCTAGATAATCTGTGGCTCTTGGGGGGAACGTTATCACCCTGTGTGGCGTAACTCCATTAAAAAAAAGTTAGTGGGGCTGAACAGATGGCTCAGTGGCTAAGAGCACTGGCTGCTCTTGTAGAGGACCCGGTTTCCATTCACAGCACCCACACGATGGCTAACAACCATCCATAACTCCAGTTCCAGGGGATCTGATGCCCTCTTCTGACCTCCTCAGACATTGTATGACATGGGTGCACTTACACACATGCAGGCAATATACTCATACACATAAAAAAATAAAAATATTTTGAAAAATTGATAAGGGACTGGAGAGTTGACTCAGCAGTTAAGAACACTGGCTGCTCTTACAGAGGACCTGGGTTTGCTTCCCAGCACCCACATGGCAGCTAACAACTATCTGTAACTCCAGTTCCAGGGGAATCCAATGCCCTTTTCCAACCTCCTTGAGCATTGCACTACATTGGTGCACTTACACACATTCAGGCAATACACTCATAAAATAAAAATAAAATTTTTAAAAGTTGGTAAAAATACACAGTAATTGTGAGGGGAAAATTAGTTTTTGTTTTTATCCTAATTATGGCAGGTGGGAAGGAAAGGAATTGTAGCACTTAGGTATTTAGTTGCAGACAACAGATCCTAATCTGAGTCAGTTTCACCAGGAAGGGTTGGATTAGACAGTTGAAAAACAGAGTTGAAAGCTAATGTTTTGCTCAGAAGAACTAGAGAAACAGGCTCCCTGCTGAAATTCCAGGACAAACTGGTCCATTTGGCCAACACCTGCACCAGCAAAGTGTGAGCTGCCACCCCCCCCCCATCGGCCTTGTCCCTCGTACTAGTTCTGAATCTGCCTTCTGTAAGCTTACCAGAACAACAAAGACTGGTCCTGAGCCTGCGCCCCAAGCAACAGGATGGGTAGGGAAAAGGTTTGGAGTTCTGTGCTAAAAAGTAGGACTTGCACTGTGAGGAGCTGCCGGAGTATGGATCTGGAAGATACCCCCAGGCAAATGTGGCACGAAAATTCCAGGTCATAGCAGTTAACAATAAAAGCTGAATGAAAAGTTACAAAAAGATTTCAAGTCCTTCTGCTGGTTTCTGGTGTTTCTCCCCTTATCATCTAAGACCTACTGACAACAGTCTGTGACACATGGCAATTTTAGGAGGAGGTTTTAAAAATGTTTTATCTAACCCCTTACAAAACCACATTCTATTGTCAAGGGTATTGAGATTCGTATCTTCTGTTTTTCTTTGACATTGAAGACCCTTAGAAGTTATAATGTCAATCTTTTCCAATAGAGAAATAAATAAACCAAACTTTCTTTTCTAAATCTCTCATTTAGCATGATTTTTGAATCATAGCCTCACATAATTTTTTTAAAGATTTTTAAACAGGACTAGGTGAAAGGATTTTTTTCCCCTCAAATTAGACCATGATTTTTTTTACGGGTGGGGGAGTTGAGACACGATCTCACTGTGTAGCCCTGAGTGGCCTGAATTTCAGTATGTAGACCATGCTGGCCTTGAACTCAGAGATCCACCTGCCTATGCCCCCTGAGTGTTGGGATTAAAGGTATGCACCATCGCACCAAACCTTAGTCCATGCTTTTTCAATAAATATATTAGTTTGTAATATAAGCTTTTACTATTCTGCAAAGCAAGTAGAATTGGTATGATTGTAATGCTTGTGACACTAAAATTGACATGAAGTGCTGTCACTGACACCATAGTTTCCAGCCACGTTTTAAGGTATTGGCTAGCAGTCCTTCTCTGGGGGTGTTCAGAATCCCGAAGGAAACAGAGAGACTATGAAATGAGTGAACATGCGTCTGAGATGACAGTTGTGAAACTTGACACTGAAGTGTTCAACTCTTACTTTTTGATCCCTTGAATTTTTCTAAATCTATTATGTAAGACACTTGCACACCAAAGCTTGAACACGGACATGCGTGGTCATAGAGAAGAACGGGGAACCTGAATTAGAGTTTTCCTCAGTTCCTTGTCAACGAAAGATGAAAAAAAAAACAAACACTTCTGCTTTTTACTTTTTAAAGTTTTGACCTGAGTTAATAGTTCCTTTTAATACTTTTCTCCGCTGTGTATCATCTTTTGAAGTTTTATTTGTGTATTTATTTTATCATTCTGCAGGGAGTTAAATACCTGTGCATTCCAGCGACAGACTCCCCATCTCAAAACCTGTAAGTTGTTTTTTTTTCTATATTATTTGGAAATGTCAAAAACAAATACAGCATGTATTCCAGCAGTGCCTGGGTCAACTGAAAAACAATCACAGGACTCTGAAGTCAAATAAGTAAAAACTTGTGGGAGACTTTAGAGGACAGCTACTATCCTGAGGAAAAAGATGCCAGTCTTCCAAGATCAGAAGTGGTCAAGCCAGTGGAAACCTGTGGCTGGAGGCACCTTGTTGATTTCCAGTCCCTCCACCCAGCTCATGGGTGACTCCAAAAAAACACCTGGAGGCTTGGGAGATGGCTTAGTCAATAAAGTGTCTTTGTAGAAGCAACAGGGCTTGTGTTTAGATCCCTAGCACCCATGTAAAAGCCAGCACAAGTGCATATCTGTAACCCCAGTATCCTCAGAGTCCACTGGCCAGCCCACCTGAAGGCTTGGGAAGATGGCTCAGTCAATAAAGCACTTGCAGGTTTGAAGACCTGAGTTCAGGTCACCAGAACCTGTATAAAAAGCCAGCCATGGTTGATGTGCCTGTAGTTGCAGTGATGGCAAGATGGGAGGTTTTGGTGGATTCCCAGAAGTTCACAGGCCGGCTTCCCCAGCCTACGTGGTGAAATTCTAGGCCAGCGAGAGCCCCTGTCTCAAAAAAGAGGTAGAAGGTGCTTAAGAGTCGATCAGTACCCAAGGTTGTCCTCTGACCCCCATACATATGTCATGCGTGTATATAGTCACACCTCGTCATACACACACACAGACACACACGTTCTCACATTCACACACACACTCACACATGTACACACACATAAACTCACATACACATGAAAAAGAACCCCTGAAGCTAACCCTTCAGCACACTCAGTTTTCTTCAGAAGAAAACATTTGAAGAAGTTACTCAGTTTTGTCTAAAGCACAGCTGCCCAAAAGAAATAGGAGCCATGTAGGTCATTTTAAATTTTCATGGATCCACATTTCAAACAGCAGAAAGAAACAGGCAACATTAATTCCAATATTTTGCTCAACACAATATATCTAAAATAAGAATAAAATACATACTGAATACAAAAAGGTCCCCAAGGTATTTTAACACCCATGCCCTCACGTGTCATGGCAGCCTGGTGTGCATTTTCTGCACCAACAGCTCATCTCGTGGACCAGCTGCATTTCAAGCGTTCCACAGGCACGTTGTCTTGTATGTGTTTTCTCCCTGTGGGATAGCGCACTGCTGAAGCTTGAGTGAGCAGTGAGTGTCATCTTTCTGTTTGTCCAGGTCTAGTCCTCTGTTTTTTCAGAGCTGAATAAATTTTTGACATCATTTTAGCACTGTTGCTTTTTTTCTGAAATATATGTGTGTGCTTTATTTTGGGGATTTTTTTTTTCCTTGAAAAAGATTGATTTTCATGAGTTTTTTTTTTAATTTTTTGTGTATTTTGTACAGAACATCTCAAACAATCTTAATTATCTTTATACCCTCATTCCACTGGCACCCTCCCATAACCCCCCTCCCCACTGGAACCCATATGCTCTGCATAGAACTGGGAAAATGAACAGCAGATCTCAATCTTATCTGAAGGAATGTTGGCAACTGATTGCTATTTTTTGTTTGTTTTTAAAAACTTTTACTTTGTTGTGTATGTGGATGGTGTGTGTGCATGAATATAGGCATCTGTGTGCAACAGTCTGCACTTGGAGGTCAGGGAACACCTTTGGGGAATCAGTTTTCTCCTTCCACTGTGGATCCCATGGATTGAATTCAGATTGCTAGGCATGTAAGCAAATACCTTTATCCAATCTTGCACACTCCTGTTTTGTCATTTTAACCTGTAAAGAGGAATTCACAGTTGTAACCTGTCCCCATGGCAGCATCCCCATGAAGAGCAATGGTGCAGCCTTGGTGGGAAGGGATGGAGTGTTAGAAACCCAGTTATGGCTGTAACAAGCCTTCTTGGTCCCAAAAGGACCATAGCATGGAGAGGGGATGGTTTTCCCCAGGCCTACATTTAATCTTTGCAGACTGAGATGCTGGGAGTAGTTTCATCACTGTGCATCCCACTGAGCCTGGCCTCTGATTCTCTGATTGTCTTGGGTTGGGTATTGGGGGCTAGTACAACAGCCCTCCTGGAACTACATGTTACTACATGCCATCAGAAAAGCTCCACACTCTAATTTGTGAGTTTGGAAGTTTACAGGCTTATAGGATTCATCCTCCATTATGCTCAAGGCCGGATGCATACAGATCTTACATGCCAGTAAGACAGACCACATACTTGTTTCCTGTCTCAAATGATCAGCCTCTCTAAAAGCATTTAGATGCTAGAACATCAGCCAACCTTAAGTCTTCATTGCCAGAAAACAAATAAATCACAAGTTATGCCATAGCTTTGTAAGATCTGCCTATTAAAAAAAAAAAGTAGGCCTACAGTTCAGTGGATAGCTGGACAGCGGACAGAATTAAACAAGAAAAGTATTTGTGTGAGTAAGAAGTTAGCATAGACATTTTCTGCCTAAGCGAGGGACTGTTTCTACCTTGACTCTTGATGTTTCACAGACAGGTAAGACTAAGACTGAGGCAGGAAAAGAAAGATTTTGCTAGGAAAACAAAGTAGTACCCTAGCCTGGAAGGAGAGGAAGAAGCATTGGAGAACTTCCCTGGTTACTAGTCGTGTCAAGAAACAGAAGTGGTTGGAAGGGCATGGTCTACGGAAGGAAGTGAGCCACTGCCTTTCTCTGAAGACCACAGCAATCTTCTGCCCTTGTTTTGGTGGCTATATTTAGAATGATTGCATTGCTCTCCTTTCCAAGGAGTCTGCCATGCTGTTGAATGTGTCAGTGTCTGATTGTCAGGAATCAAGCTGGAACCCATCCTGGATATGTGATATCAGGACACACAGCCCCCTCTCTCTGAGCTGCTATAGGACTTTGGCTTTTCTAGGAGCTAAGGGCTGCCTCATCTGAAAATGTCCACCTTTAGGATTGGGGGAGGCTAAATCAACATATATATATGAACATATCACCATGAACTCTAGGCACTTTCAAAAATATGAATATATTTCTGTTGAGGTATATTAGCATGTCTTAAGAGTCATAGAAAAGATTGTTGAAATGACAAGTTTTGGTGCCCAAGAAGCCAGCTTTGATAATGAAAGATGTGTTCGTGTGGAGGACAAGGCAGAGGCTGGCACAGTTCCCTTGTGAGTGCCAGTATCTTGTCTCGTGGGTCAATCCAAATCTTCTGGCAAAGCAATCCCAAACACAGTCACCCCTGGGCTGGAGGACATGTTTCATTTGCTCTCTCCTCTCCCAGTACCAAGAAGGACCTGTGAAGTTTGTAATTGACCTTGTAGTCCTCCCCTCACATCTGGATGACCTTGTAGTCCTCCCCTCACATCTGGATGACCTTGTAGTCCTCTCCTCACATATGGATGACAGTGTGGGTAGAATACCAGGACTGTCAGGCTCAAGAAGTCCCAAGGAGCACCATACCATATTCTAGACTGATTTCAGAGAATGTTTCTATAAAGTCCTAACAGCAGTCAGACTTCCTTTTCAGATGAAAAAAGAAGTAAAGACCATGACTCATCAATAGGTGGAAAACAGGGGCACTCAACTCCTGGAAGTCGTGCCCACTGGCACTTTTGTGACTCTGGGGAAATTATTCATTTATTTAGAGATATGGTCTTGATATATAGCCCAGGCTATATGTCAGATTTCCTATATAGCCTAGGCTAGCCTCAAACATATGATCCTCCTGCCTCAGCCTTCCAACCATTGGAATTATAGGCATGAGCCATCATGCCCAGCTTAAACATATTTTTTAGTTCATTGCCACAGCAAGGTTATACATGAGGAAGGCTTTGGCCTACAAATGCTCAAAAGTCAAAAGCAAAATTCAAGGTTTTGCTCAGCATAGTCCAAGAAACTTCCAAAATAACACAGGCTGTTACCAGAGCCCTTGATTGACTCTCAGAACTTGAAGATAAGACCCTATTGCTGAAGACAGGACATATTTGAGATACAGGACTTGGAGCAATTGAGCTGAAACTGAACTGGAAACCTCCTCCCTGAAGACTAGCTAGCATAGTATCAGAGGATACTGTGTGAAGTACTAAGGGAAAAAATCAGTCAATGTTCCAAACCAGCTGTAAAACCTAATAAGCACCAAAATGACTGACACAGCAAACTCTCTCTATTGGTGCAATAGTGGCCCTGTTATCTTCGGGTAATCAACAGCTGTCTAATTGGACTTAAAACCTGATCAATGGGAAGGAACTCATGTGGCACTGTAAACAGTCAAATACACATGGCTGGAGAGGTCATAGATCCTAGAGAAAACCTATGTCTGTCACATCCCTAGACAAACATAATTTTTTTACAGTATGTTAAATATGTGTCCATATATTTACAAAGAAGTATACCTCTTACCACTCATCAAAGAAGCTTCTTTTTTGCAACAAACAGAGACTGTTACAGAGTTCTACAAGTGGTCAAATGCAGAAAATAAGTGTCTTCAAGATGCCCAGCTCCATGTGACATATCTACAATGCAGCCTGTACACCTAAGGCTCAGGGAGCCTAGCAGAACAGGGCCAGAAAAAATATTAATGCATCTGTCAACTCTCATCAGAGACGCTTCCTCATGCAACAGATGGTGATTAACCCAGAAAACCACAACTGGCCAAAGTGCAGAGAATAAGAGACTATAGAGTGCTTGTCCCTGGGTAGGGCGCATATATCAAACCTCTGCCACCCAAGGCTCAGGGACCATTGTGGATGAGAGGGCAGAAAGACTGTAAGTCAGGGGTGGTGGATGGCCACAAGGAAACAGCTTTCCAGCGACTGGGAAGTTGATCATATGAATTTACAGCAATGGCGACAGCATGCACAAGACCCATTTAAACTCAACCCAAACAAAAACCCAATATTAGATTTGGGGAAATGGGTAAGAAGCCCCAGCCTTAGCTGGTCAGCAATTGATCACTGCTAGGTGTGGGAGAGTTAGTCTTCTTTAAGTGAATGATGCTAGACAAGTTGACCAGTCCAGTTGACGAACTCACACCGAGGGACATCTGGAGACACAAACTTGACTCGGTAGGCCTCAACATACATGACAGAATGCATGAAATTTGGTGGAGGGCTATGGGGAGCAGATAGGGGAGGGGGTATAAGTATGATTAAGATGAATGAAATACACAAAAATTCAATAAAAATTTGTGCGTGTGTGTGTGTGTGTGAGAGAGAGAGAGAGAGAGAGAGAGAATAACATAGAGCTTAATTTTTTTTACCTGTTGCCAGTTTCCATTGGGAAGCAAATGCTAAGTGTCTTCATTTGTTTTCTGTTGCTATAACAGAATATCCGAGGCTAGGTAATTAATACAAAAAAACAAGTTCTGTCTCACCATTCTGGAGGCTTTAAGTCCAGCATTGGGCAGCTGCATCTGGTGAGAGACTCAAGCTACTTTATAATAAATATGGTGGAAAGACAAAGTTGTTTGTGTGAAAAGGTGAAAGAGGACCAAATTCTTGAGACAGCTAATCCGTTCATGAACGTTCCACCCCAAGGACCCAGACACTTTCTACCAGGCCCTGTCTCCCAATACTGCCACGCTGAGGACCTAAGGTCCCAACAGATGAGCTGGGGAGGGGACATTCAAACCATAGAAATGACTGCAGTTCCCTGATGTAAATCTAAAGTTGGCAGGCAGAATGTTTGACTCTTTCTGTTCTAACTCATATAGGGTTTCCTGTGTTTATTGCTTACTATTAGGAGTTCACAATGAACCTTCACTTTGTATAAGGTCAGCTACTGCAGATGGTCAGGAGATAAATACTCTTAATTCTTTGGGTAAAAAAGCAAGAGAAAACATGTTAGCAATTTGTAAAACTTGCTCTGGTGACGCAAACAATTATCAATAGGAGCTTTTCAGTCTGGCCGTACTGAGTTCCTCATGCCTAGTTTATTCTCTTCAGTGGCAGAATAAATTCTAGAAACCTATAATGGTTTGAACTGTTTTGAACTCAGTTACCAGTTTTAAAAATGATTTCCAACTGTGAATAAAATGCTTTGTTTCCTTAATCTTGGGCTGGAGACAACTCAGTGGTAGTATGCTTGCCCCAGTATGATAAGAAAAAGACTAAATATTTCCTTCCCTGCAAAGCCCTGAACTAACAGGAATTCTGGCTGATTATGCTTAGTAAGACGTAAGTGACCTTTGACACTTGTCACCTGCTACAAATTGCAGAAAGGTCAGTTTTCTGTTTTGGCCTTAATCCTAGAGAATCTCCCCATCTGACCTTCCATGAACTTAAAATGCAGAAACCGGGTCTGAGATAACATTCACATAAAATTTTAGCTTAGTTCCCCCAACCACCTAGCCTAGCCAAGTCAGGAAATATAAAAGTTCAAGTTCTCATTGTCCCAATGACCTCATAACCCCAAGTTGGTACGTGTTGCATGATTTTGTTGTAATTAGAGGCATCCTAAAGTGGGTATCAGTGCATACCTTGCATGTATCTCAAGTGGCTCATGTTGGGGCTTAATACATGAAGGTTTTAGAAACCTGGTATTTGTTTTTGCTTTCTTTGGGGGTTTTCTTAAGCAAATAATTTTGAACTTAGTGCTCTCAACTGCCCATCTCATTGGAGTTTTATAGTATTGAGATGATATGTGAAAATGGGTTTCTGTGTGAACACAAGTATTTCTAAAAATAGGATTATATTTTCTGTCTACTCAAATAAGGAATACTCATGTATTTTGAAAGTGGATGGTTAGATGTACATTTACTTGTATTTGCTCATTCTTTCTATTGCATATTAAGTTGTATTTTGTAGTTCAACATCACTAAGTAAATCATTCTTCTTCCCCCTCTGTGAATCCAAGGGAGCTCTGTCTTAGGCTCTGGGGCCATGGCGCTGCATCAGTACAGCGCTCTCTGTGGTTTCAGTCAAGCAGCTCTCTGTGTTTCTTGAGGTTTCGTGGAGAGGAGCAGCATAAGCCGTCCAGGGAGCTCTGTATGAACGTCAGGAGGCCCCCTGGTCTTGGTCTACCTCCCCATCTGCCTGTGTTTTCTGTAGTATGGTTGATACTATCTGTACTCTCATTTTCTTCCAATTGCCTTTATTCTACTTCTGTTATTAATGCGCAGGGTTTTTTGGAGCTCAGAAGTAGGTAGGCCCTTTACACCACTGTGGTCCTGCTTCCAGGTGATTCTTGAGAACCTTGTGACCTGTGTTCTGTTGGTCAGGGAGTATGTGAGAGCTCTGGAAGAGGTATAATCAGTGTTTGCTACAGCCTCTCTCACCCCACTCAGAGTAGAGTCCTGTAGTCTTAGACTGTCTTTATTACTTTTGGGGTACTAAGCTATTCTTTTGTGAATGATGCTATGCTAGATAGTAAAGAAAATTTTTGTGTCCTTATTTGTTTCCTAAGTTTGCTTTTAAAATGAATTTATCTAGCAAATAAAAAGTATGTTACACACATTCCCCAATTCCTTTTTCACAGTGATGGAGTAAAAAGTAGGGGAGCCATTGGTATAGATGTAAATTGTTTAGTGTTGGGGGCTGCACCTTCAGAGTTCAAGTTGGGAGATAGAGAGGGTGGGACCCAGGGCCTCTGGACAAGTTTTGCCTCAAGAGGAAAAAATTCTCACCATAGAGCACTTGACCCGTTTACTTTCAAAAAGAAAAAAAAAAAATTAATACAACTGACCTTGACGTGAGACCAACCACTGTTCCAGGGTTCTGGGCTCCCACGCTGGCAGGCCATGTCCTTCTGAGCCCGAGGACTGTGTCACATCCCACACCAGGGATCACCGCCTTCAAAGCCCATAGCCTTAGAGCAAGAAGTCCCTGCACATGAATGTCAGGAGGTGTTGTTTATGAGCTCCATCCACCATCTTTTTCCGAACTCTCAGAAGGTCAGCAAGGCACATCTGGTCAATGTCTCCTAGCCTCTGTTATGAAGAGGGAAGGGTAGGGGTGCTGCCCAAAAGGAGGAAGGGGACATTTGGCAACCACTGGGCTTACCTGCTGAATCTACAGCAAGGACATCTCTCCATGGGAACTTGCCTGCCACCCACTCAGGTGTCCGTCCCCTTAGGGATATTGGCAGAAGCTTGTATGATAACCTCTAGGCACTATTGGGTGAGTTCACAATGCACCTGTAGTCCTGCTTCCTTCTGGGTGAGTTTAGCTCATTTTCTACAGATAGAGCTTGTAATACATGTCTTTGTATGGAAGCAAACACTAACTGCCAGCCAAATGAAGATCAAGAAGAGGGAACTGCTGTTCATTGAAGCAGTGTGTGGTGGAAAGATGCTGCGGATTTGTGCTTCTGCTTCAAACTGGGGTTGAACAATAAAGAACCCAGACTGTGGGTATTTCCCACTGTGGAGGGAGTTTAATGATCAGAGCTTGGACTTATGTCATAAGTTTCCCTGGAAGTAATCCCCACACACACTCTTTCTGCAACACCTACTTTTAAAACAGAGCAACAATGAGCTAGCCTACCTCCTGGCTTTTCTTGGAAAAGGCATTTCTAAGGATGTCTGTCTGGCTTAGCTCGACGCCTAAATTTGTGTCTGAGTCAAATTTCACAGTTGAGTCTACATGATTTCCTTCTGTGCATCATCTTACTCTTGGACTGAGACAGCAGGTATTCCTGTCATCAGTGCCTATCTGCAGCCCCTGCCTACAACACAGTGGTAGGCAGAAACAGCATCCCATGGATCATCCTGGACTTAGCTCTTTTCACACGCGGACGACGCGCAGATACCTCCCTGCCTAAGAAAAGGTAGTAGACAAAACGGGTGAGAACACCTCCCTAGGCCTTGCAAGACTCTTTTACACGTCACTCTGGGCTAAAGACAGTCTTGGATGTGGCAAGGCTGGCTCCTGAATCCAGGTTCTACCCTACGATGCATGTGGTTTGGGACATGCAGGAATGGAAACCAGATGTGGGAAGTTGTTCCCACTGAGGCCTCAGCAGAAAAATTTGTGTGTCCTCTTTGCAAGACCTTGATGAGCCTGTAGAAGTGACCATGTTCCCAACACTCTGTGTGTGCTCGGAGGGGCTCTGCTGCCTTTCGTGTGGTGGCAGGGTCATTGCAGTGCAGTGCGTTCTGAGGCACTCTGGTTTACTCCTTCATCTGGACAGCTGCCATTCATTTCTTTTTGCATTTGCCTTTATGCTTCCCCTGTTCTTTCTTGTCTGTACTTACAGACCAGAAGTCCACAACCAGAAGAGGACCCCCCCCACACACGTGGGCAAATGTAGGCCCTACAGCTGGGAGAAGGCTGAGACACTCAAGAACCCTAGTGTGGACAGCCTGATGGACAAAGGAGTGTGCCATCTGGCCACCTCCTGGTATCGGCTGCTCTCCAGGGACCCTGGAGTGTGTACAGTTTATCAGGTTTGGGGTCTGACCTCTAGCCCCTGTATTCTCTGTTCCGTAGCCTGCAAGGAGAATGACCAACACTCTAAGCCGTGAAGCTGGTCGGAGACTAGCAGCTTGGAGCTGCCTCTGGCCTAGATGGCTGCTCAGGCTTTTAAAGTTGCTGAATTAGTTGCTGATATAAGGAAGGGTGCATTCGCCATAAGTAAAATTCCATGTCTCAGGGAGAAATGTTTCTGGGAACCATGAGAGGTATTCCCAGGTCTGACAGCAGAGCTCTGGTGTCCTGTGGAAACCTGGCTTCCTATGCTGCATCTCTTCACCTGTGGAAACCTGGCTTCCCATGCTGCATCTCTTCACCTGTGGAAACCTGGCTTCCCATGCTGCATCTCTTCACCCTACATTGTCTCTCTGGTCATGGAAAGCTGTTGTAGCTCTAAAGATGACATTTGATACTCCCCAGCAGGAGGCCAGAAGCTAGATAGATCACTATTACGAAGGGAAACTTTTTCCAGAAATCCTCTCCTAAAACCTTCCCCTTATATCTCTGTGGTCAGAGCTGGAGAAAGCACACATTTCTCAAGACCTGAGTGCTTCGCTGCTCTAAACACAATCAGTGCACTTAACCATGTCTTGCCATAGTTTCAGAGCTTCTGAGTCAAAGATTTCCTGGCCAGTTCCAGGAGGCTAATTTGGATCAAGGAATGCTAAGCTCTACCAGAGCTAAACCACTCTCCTGCTGCAGCCCTCTGGCACATGCCCCACACCTGGGGGCCACGCTTCCCACCAACTGTTAGGCTACTCCCGCACCCCTCTTTACCTGCCATAAGTGCCGCACTGCCTGGCAGCCCTGGGCTCCTTAGTACTGGTGCTTCAATTTCAGGATCTTAGCAAGAATGTCTTCTTGCCTGCCCTACACCAAGCCAGTGTTCAAGAACAGAGCTGCAATTCTCTGAGCCACTGTGTATTTGCGTTTGGGAATGTATTCCCCCGGAAAGTCATGAGCAACTGGTCTCGCAATGCTGTGCTACCTGGAGGCTTCAAGTAGCAGTCTGGTGTCTTCAAGTTGGTATGCTTGCTCTTTCTACTTGTGATGACACTTGAGGTTGGCAGGCATGGATGTGTGTGTTATGTATACATGCATCAAATTGAAAATGTCTCCTCCCTCCTGCCAGCATAACCCCATTGAGCACCTGCAATGAGGCTGTGAATTTCTCCTGCAGTCAGGTGGGTGAGCTGGCTGTGCTGCACATGAGCTTCCCATGCCATTCCCCTGGCTTGCCTGTCAGTCTGCAGGCAGATCTCTCCATCACCAGTCATCTGACAGCTTGTCAGAATCCTTGGTAAATGGTTGGTACTTGACCCATGCTTAAAGGGACGTGAACTGGGCTGGGCACATGGGCAGCTCTTGTGTCTCAGTGCTTCAGAAACCAGGGGCATGCAGCCCTTCCACGCCAAGACCTACCAGAGTCCGGGGAGATCTCTGTAGCCAGTGCTTCCAAACTTTTCACACTGTCAGAAGTAAACTTGCTTTTAGAGCTTGGGAAGCCCACAAAACGTATATACCTTCCTCACCTGGGCCACTGTAGCTGTGTAGGATTCACAGCCAGTGTAAGAGACCCTGGTTATGCTGTTGGTCTGAGTGGACATAGGGGCTAAGTAGGAACTCCTTGTGCCAGTCGACAGCAACCATGTGATTCAGGGATGGCTTATAGATAAATTCTGGAAAATTCTGATGATCAGAGGCCTTCTTAAACCTCGGCATGCCTATGGCCCACCAAGGCTAAGGCAGCCCTAGCTCCAGATTGTGTGGTCTGGTGCTAAGTGGGGCAGACTCTGAGACCTCTAAGGAGATCACAGCACATGCTTCTTCTCAAAAGTTAAATAGCAGATGTCACTTCTCCCTTTTTTTCTGCCTAGGACAAGACATTTCAAAGAAAGTATTAAATTCATTCATGAGTGCCGTCTCCAGGGCGAGGGCTGTCTTGTGCACTGGTATGTATGACTCTTGCTCAATAACATTCTCATGAACTTGATTTCTAATTGATGTCTTTCTCTGTGTAGTTAATTATTGCATGTAATAACAGCACTCTCAAAACTCTGAACTCAGATGGGCAGGGCACCCCTGCCCTGCTCTGTTAGTCCATGTTTTACTTTGTTGAAAGAAAGCTGACTGGTTTTGCTTTTGTTTTGTGCGTTCATTTCACTCTGATAGGATTTCTGGAGGTTGTCAGCAGGGCTCGTGCACACTGAACACAACCTGTACTAGCCTCCCACTTCACTACAGCAGCCTCCTCTGGGTCAGATGGTTCATACCAGACCCCTTGGTGTGCCTTCCAAAGCCCCTTCTGCAGACTCCCAGCTGCAGGTGTTGGTACTTAGCAATACATTTCTGTTAACGCCAAAATAACTAATTCTTTTTCCATTTACAGATTGGGGCCTTTTTTCTGTGCTTGGCTCTAGTGCCTTGCTTTGAAATAATCTAAGCAGGCTTAAAATTAAATATTTCATTGATAGTGATCCACCTGCAGTTTGCTGTACTTAGTATAGATAAAAAGAAAGTCACAGCTCCATGTCCAGGGGTTCCAAATCCATGGAGTCAACCATGAATTAGAAATACTCAGAATTAAAAGTGTGTCATTATTCCCTAAACAATGGGGGATAACAGCTTTTAGCCCAGCATTTGCATTGTCAGGCTATATGCATCATCTGGAAATGAGTGAAAGCGTATTGGAAGACAGTGCAGGTGGCATCCAATACCATGCCATTCTTATACAGAGCCTGAGCACCATGGGTTCTGGTATCCACAGTGAGTCCTGGAACCAGTGCCCCATGGTTAGAAAGGGTAACTGCACATACACATCACACACGTACACCGTGAAAAGAAAGTCATGCTAGCACACTTACCCAAGGGTGAGGCTTATCCAGCTCTCTGCTTTGTCCCTGGCAAATGATGTACCTGGTACATAGTAGCAAGTTCTTGGTATGACCAATAGCAATGATGACAGTAGCCTAACTAATTTGCCTGGGGAATTAGTACCCAACATCCTGGAGCCAGGGTTTTGTTCTTTGTTAAAATGAAGACTGGCCATATCTATTCTGTCTTGAATGAGGTATGACATTAATTAACTGGAAGTGTAACAGCGTTTTGACTCTGTGAAGGCAGCCACCGTTACAGCATGAGCTCTCTGGAAATGAAAGATGCTCCTGCAGCTCATCCTGCTGGAACAGAAGGGAACTGTGCGCCCCAGCCAGAGAAGCCACCTCAGCACCGCAGCTGTGAGCCAGGAATCCAGCGGCTCTAAGAGTGGTGCCTTGCAGATTTACACAGATTATATATTAAATGATGTGCAGTATTTTGCTCTACTGTTTTGAAAAGTAGGCAGTGTGGTGAATGCACATGTTAGGTTTTTCTTTTACTCTTCACTTACATTTGATTGAAATTGCCTTGGGGGCAGTTGGAGGCAGATGATGAAGCAAGGTCTGACTCCAACCCCTGGGTCTCCTGTCACTCTCACATCAAGGGTTGTAGCCTAATAGGATATGTTTGTTTAAAATCCCTTTAAGGTTTTTCGTAAAAAGCCATGGCAAAGAGTTAGTACTTACGGCCTGATACTCGAAGAGTTTTCATATTTCATATATTGTCTACAACTGAAATTTTTCAGAAAATGAGACATTTGCTAAGCTTCTCTATCTTAAACTATTGCAAAAACGCTCTGAGGAACACAGCCTTCCTATGGCTGCTTTAACATTCATGTTCATGTGCATTTAAATAATTTAAATAATTATCCCTTCCCCAGCCTGATGGAGATAACCGACCAACCGTTATTGCCTGCAAGCACCCTGGCCATTGCCTTGGAGCATGGAGTGCTCAGTGTGCCTGCTACACTGCTGTCGGTTAGATAAAACAGGCAAAGAAGTGAGCATGTGGTAAGGGCTTCTATATTCCATGCACTTTTTTTCCAGTATTGAAGATGGGGGACCCAGAGCCCTGAGCATGCTAGGCAAGTTCTCTACCATTGAGCTACATGCCCAGCTCTTTCATCAGCTTTATAAATCATAGGTGTGAGAGGCTGGAGAGATGGCTCAGCAGTTAAGAACACTGACTGTTCTTGCAGAAGACCCGGGTTCTATTCCCAGCACCCACATGGCCGCTAACAACTGCCTGTAACTCCAGTTCCAGGGGATCTGACAGCCTCTTCTGTCCTCCTTGGGCATTGCATGACATGGGTGTACTTACATACATGCAGGCATAACACTCATACACATGAAATAAAATAATAAGTAAAAGTTTTAAAAAATCATAGATGTGGCCTTCATTTATGGTATCTAAGAAAACCAGACTTTTTCTTAATTGAGCTTTTACATTTTCATACATTTTCCACTCAAATCCAGACCCCCTCCCCCATCTGTGCCTCTCCCATCCCCCCACCAAACCTTATGCACTCTGCCATACATGCTGAGCCCTTTTCATTCAGGTGTTTGTACCCAAATGTCCTTCAGTGTAAATGTGTCCACTGGAGTCTAGTCAGACCATCCAGTGGTTGTATGTGAGTCATACTGTCCCTTACCCAGCAGCAAGCAGTCTCAAGTAGTTCTCAATCTAGTGCTGGCCCACCACCTATTTCTCATCTCACCTTTGGGCCCTTGTTTAATTGAGCTGACATGGGTCCCACGTTCAATGCCACCACTGCTGCAGACTCACATGAGCAAGGCTCCAGTGGCCTGGAAGCCTCCACCTCCTTATGTTCATGAACAAGCCTGGGGCTCTTACAGGCTTTCCGCCTCCTCTTCCACAATGGTGCCCGAGCCATGGTTGGGTGAGGTTCCATATAGGAGTTCCATCCTACAGTCTACAGCCTCTTATTCTCCAAACCTTGGCCAGTTGTGGCCTTCTGTGTGTAACACACTCTGATGTACATGGAAGCCTCACTGGTGAGAGTTAAGGGGAGCATTAGCCCTCTCTCTACCCCTTATTCCACTGTGTTCCATGGGCCTTGGTTGTAGAGATTTGGCTGCTGATGTGTCACCTAGTCTATGTTCTCTACGCCTGATCAGATGTGCAACTCTGTGATAGGCCTCATCTATTGTAAAAAGAAGCTTCTTTGATGAATGCTGTATGGCATGCTTGTCACTCTAGGTGAGGTCTCTTCTATAAGAGACCACATTCCCTGCAAATCAGCTTCCAGGTATACATGTGTATTAATGTTCAGACATGATATGCCTTTCTCCTAGGGTTTCTAGGGCATCTTTTTTCCCTCTAGGTTTCCTAGTCCCCCAAGGTTGACTTATCTTCACTATTTTTTCTCCCATCTGGGTACCATTCTCTCTCCATCCCTAGTCACAGTGTCACCATTATCCTCACCCTACCCCCAATACTTCCTGATTCCTTCCATCTTTCCTCTTTTGACTTCCCTCCCTCTGACACCATGGTCCATTGCATGTCCCTCCCTCCTTTCCTCCCTCCTGATTACTTCCACTTTTCCCATCTCCCTCAGTTACATCTGTTCCCTACTGTCCCTTTCAGGTTGTTTCTTTTCCTTTACTTCCATGTATCCTTTGCCTTTTCCTGGCTCCTGGTGTTACGTCAGAATTCATATACTCACATATAGGGACTGGTGCTACAATCCACAAATGAGGGAAAACCCACATGGCTTGCTTTTCTGCATTTGTGTTACTTCACTTAGTCTAACACTCTATAGCTCCATCCACTTACCTGCAAATTTCATAATTTCATCTTTTCTTACTGCTGAGCAGAACTCCATTGAGTAGATGTATCACAATCGGACTGTAGAGATACCTGTACATCCATGTTTGTTGCTGCTCTCTCCACAACAGCTAAGAAATGGAAATAACCTAAATGTCCCTCATTTAGGGACATGAAAACCAGACTTTTGAAAACCATGCAGCCTTTTAAGCTAGTGCAGGTTACTGATAGAATCGTACATAGGTTTAGAAGCCACAGACCCCTTGAGGTGTGTGCAGTTATATTGTTGTCTAAGGACATAGGAAATATCCAAGCCAGGGATCCGGGAGCAATGGTAAGTCATAAAGCCATATCCTGTAGAAAAGTCTTTGAAAAATGAGGCTGAAATGCCTGAGAGACTAGCATTGGCAGTAGACGGAAGTTGTTGGTAGATTTCTGAGTGATTTTCTAGTAAGCCCTGACCTGTTTCCATGGAAAGCCCAAGGCAGGAAGACTCTAAAATGAGGTACTCCAGTGTCTAGAGAGATGGCTCAGTGGTTAAGAACAGACTGCTCTTACAAAAAGGACCCAGGTTAGGTACCAAGCACCCACATGGTGACTAACAACTGTCCATAACTCCAGTTCCAGGGGATCCAACACCCTCTTCTGGCATCCATAGGCATTGTTTGCAAGTGTACACTTAACGTACATGCAGACAAAACATTCATACACATAAAATTAGAATAAATAAAAATAAAATGAGGTCCTCCAGATCTGGTGGCTCTTCAGTTCCCAGATTGCTCCTGCAACATGTGACTGTCTTGGTTTTGCAGCCTGGCTGGAGTCTCAAGGAGTGTGACACTGGTCATCGCGTACATCATGACTGTCACTGACTTTGGCTGGGAAGATGCCCTTCACACCGTGCGTGCAATGAGGTCCTGTGCCAATCCCAACCTGGGCTTCCAAAGGCAGCTCCAGGAGTTTGAGAAGCATGAAGTGCTCCAGGTGAGTGCCCCTTGGGGGACTTTGCAGATGCAGGCAGCCTCCCAGGTCATGGCACTATACTTTCAGAATCATGACTCTTAGAACTGAAAGACCCACAGAAAGTCATGGAGTCCAAGATCATCCCCCTGCATCCCTAAGGGAGTTGTCCCCTGCCCTTCGGGCTCTCCAGCCTCAGCCACAGGATCTTTGTCATTTTTGTTATTCCTGGTGTGCCCTATCAGCTTGTTTCTCTCCCAGTGGATGAAGTTCCCATTTCCTGGTTTGCCCCACTTTCTTCTTCCTCTTCTTTTTTTTCTTTGAATTCCTTTCAAGCTATTAAAGATGTGGTCAGACCAGTGAGGGTGGCAGGGGACATTGTCCACACTCATCACAGCAGCTCAAATTTTAGGTTCATCCCTGGAGCAAAACAGGTTGACCTCTTCACAAGAGTTGCAAATATTCTCTCCCGCCCCCGCCCCATTCCTTTTATTAGCCCTGTCACATACAGACGGCACAAGAACACTTTTGGGGGGTTATTTTTGCATCCATTGTAGATCCCTCAGCAGCAGATAGTAACTGCACCAACTCTGCCAAGTAGAGTCGTAGTTCAGCTTATGGTCATGTCCTAAGCCCAAAGTGTTGAAGGAGCACCTATTTCTCTTGTTTGACCATAACTGTTGACCACAAAGCTGTGATTGCCTGATGCCCTTTTACTTCCTTGTCTAATTTGTGTAACTCCCTCACCATTGTCAGAGGTGAGTCTCTGTGAACATAGCTGTGTATGTATATGTGACATTTGGGATTTGTTTCCAACTTCTCCAGTATCGGCAGTGGCTGAAGGAAGAATATGGAGAGAACCCTTTGCGGGATGCAGAAGAAGCCAAAAATATTCTGGGTAAATATAAAGAGCAAGGGCGCATGGAGCCCCAGCCTGGCACCAGGCGCTGGAGCAACTTTTCGGCCCTGCCTCCTCTGGCCTACAATAACTACACGACAGAGACCTAACAGAGAGATCTGGTGTTTTCCTTCCTGCTGCGGGTCTTCTGGGTTGCCTACAGGCTCCATGTGCTGGTGTGCTGGTGTGCCGGCTGCTGTCTCTGAGAACTGCAAAAGGAGGTCACCGCGAGATGGAGCACTCAGGGCTCCTTCCCCAGCAACCCTACCCTGCCCTTCTCCAGGCCTTTTCACTCTGTCAGTCTTCACCCCAACCTTGTCTCACCAGAGCTTGCTGTGCCTGGGATGCTGCTGGGCTGCTCTGTATTACTGTGTGCATGCAAGAGTATGTGTGTGCATGCATGGATGTGAGTGAGTGAGAATGTACATATGTGTCTAGAGTGTACATGTAACTGTGTCTGCCTGTGTGAACTGAGTGTTCCTGGGGCTGAAAGCTCTAACATCCATGCTTCCAGAATTGGTATGGCCACATTTTTGTTTGACTCCCATGGAAGGTATTCTAACTTGACCTCTGAAAAGCTCCTCACCAAGTCACAACCTGTACCTGTGAGCAGACAGTGAGAACTCTGGGCCATGAGCAGCTCGAAGCAGTGGCCTAGCCCAGATCCTGAGGTGGCACAGAGAGGAAGGGGACAGTGACCCTGATGGTTTCTGTGTATTGGGGGCAGGGGGAAGAGACTTGACTTGATGTAAGTGTGCCTGGATTCTCTGCTGCCTCTAGTCCAGGTGCCCTTGCCAGCCCATCATGTCCCTGAGTTCCACTTGGTGCCTACTCTGTATGGAACCAGCTACATTTGCGTTCCATGGTGAGCCCGAGAACTTCAGACAAAGTCGTCCTGCACCGGAGGCCTGCTCTTCCTCTTGTCGACTCCACACACCCCAAACCTCTTGCTGGCTTCCCTTTGCAGGGGCCCAATCTCAGGTTTGCACGTACCTGCAGGAATTGGAAAGAAAGCGCATTTATTGAGCACTGTAGCAGTTCACATTTTAAAATGCCTGAGCATTTACTAAGCTCGTTGGTGTATGCTGTGGGCTTGATCTTTTCACCTTAGCTACCTCCTTAGATTTTTTTTTAAGGTTGGAGTATCTCTGAATTCCAATCAATTCTGCTCCATAGCTGACAGTGTTAGTCCCAATTTCTTTTGTTTTCTGAAACCAAAGGGAAAGGCAATACTACCGTTATTTAAAGTTTCCAGTTCAGACTTACCTAATGCCTTCTAGTGATTAAAATCCCTCGGTCCAGCCTAAGAGCACCTCAGCTCGCAGTTTAGGGCAGCAGGCATCCTGAGATGCTGTGCACAGTTCAGTGTCCAGTCCTTATACCAGTTCACATTTCTTAAGCACACAGAGCCATACAAATGAACAAATGCAGTCCACCTCTCCCTAAAAAGATGTTGCAACCCAGTTTCTCTGAATTCCATCACAAAAAGAGGCCCTGAGAAGAGCAGTTTTCCTGTGCGTGTAGAAGGTGTCAGAGGTGAGCTTTTTGGGGCCCAGGGAAAAGGAGGTTGCCAGCTCTCCATATGTACTGGCCTGTATGTACAGTGAGAAAAGCAAGGTGGCCCGTGGACTCGTTAAACTTCATCTGAAATGATTTGCCTTAAACCAAGAGGGAATGTAAATATTTAGGAGGATTGGTAGAGCATGTGCTTAGCATATATAATACGGGTTTGCAAAGCCTCAGTACTGCAAAGAGAAAAGGGGAAATGTGCACAAATGTGTGCACATTTGTGAACGACTACATATATTCCCATAGGCTTTGAAATGTCTTAATTTTTGTTGCCAGTAATGTTCTTTCTCCACAGCCGCCCCGGGAATTCTGAAGTACTGGGCCTTTCTCAGAAGACTGCAATGTACCTGAAGTTTCTGAAATATTGCAAAGTTCAGGCTGGTGCTGCCAAAAAGAAAAGTGACCTAGAGTTTATTTTTAAGTATCCAGTAGTGATTTGTTTTTCCATTTAAACCAAATGCATGTATAATGTTGGAATATGTCGAGAACTGTAGAGATTCTTTAGCAAGAGAAAAGGTTTTGCCTTAACGCCACTGCTATGGCTGTTTTCGGTCTTGTTTTGCTTTGTTTTCACCCTGACTGATGCTCACAGAATAATCTCAAGAGTTCTGCTGCATTGTTTAGTTTCTGTTAATAGCGATTATTCCTTGTGAACTGCTACCCAGGGAGGAAACCAGCACCTGGGAAATGTGCAGTGTGAACACCACCCTCCTGTTCTTAAATGCTCCAGTTCGAGACATATCTTAGTGTATGTTTTATCCAGGTTACTGTTATCCATGGTAGAATTTACCAAAAGCTACACATTTTGTTAATAAAGGGCAACTTAACCAAGTCTAACATCGTGTCGTGTATTCTTCCTTCAGTGAGATGTGAAGGTCACATGTTTCCGTCTGTGAATGATCACAAAGCCCCATTGAACCTGCCCCTGGTCTTGCCTCAGAGGCTGTGCTTCTCTCCGAAGCCATGCTGGGAAGGGCACATGGCACACTAACGACTCCTGACTTAAAAAGAAAAAGAGGCGCTTGGGGTTGGGGATGGTGTGCAGGGTAGAGTACTTACCTAGTATCTTCCATCCCTAGCACCAAAAAGAAAAGTAGATCCTCTCTGGTTTGAGAGAAGTTTAGGCACAGACATTATACTTTGCTGACAGTATGAAAACTATTTAACACCTTTGGAATTAGTATATTTGACACATGAATACACTGCCCGGGTATTTCCTGAATATTTACCAACATTATTGAATATGGTCACTCTAATTCTATTTTCAGTTCTTAATGTGAGGGAATTCAAAACTGACTTGAACAGCAATTTAAGGTCAGTTGCTAAATTTTCCTCATCTAAATCTGGTGGAGAAGTTTGGCTTAAAGGAAAGGCAGGTGATCTCGGGAGTTAATGCACATGGGCCTTAACTATAGGTGGCAGACTTGACATGGTTGTTTTTATTGCCTGGAAACTCCTGGCATGACTCCAGAAGGGTGAAAAGGACCCTGTATGCTGACTCAGATCCCATCTGGCTTAAAATCAGGCCACAAAATCACCTTGGACTTGAAAACAGGTGCCTGATGGTAGCCCTCGCGTTGGTATATAGGATGTTTTTCTGTGCCAGACAAGGAGCCCTGCCCAGGTCTCACAAACCTACCTTTGGAGGATATCAGGACACTGAGGAGGCAGTAGCCAGGCCCTATCACAGTCTCAGAAGAACCATCATGTCTGCATGGAGGTAAGGAAACAGCAGGGAAGCAGGCTCTTTAGCCACAAGTCCAGCCATCAGGGCCACCATCACTTGTAGCCTGATGTCCTTCCTGCCTCTATTTCTCACTGTGGGACCACATCTAAAACTAAAATCACTACTCCTATGCTTTCTAAACATAGAAAAAATGTTTTACACACTGGAGGCCCAAACCTGAAGCCACTATTTACCTGCCCCTACCCTCATGGTAACTTCCTAGCTTTTATCTGGAAGCTGCCTGCCCTATGATGGCATTAACTTGCTTAGACTAGAAGCCAGAGGCCCCTTTTCTCTTCATGACCAAACTAGGTACTTGTGGGTCATATTGGGGAGGAAACCAGGGACCTGCACCCCAACCTGGGGACTTTGGCTTGTAAGATGAGGTGGGTCATGGCCCAGGGCCATTCCCTAGGCTGCCTTCTGCAATTTTCTTTAAACCTTGTGATTTAGAATCACTGTTCACAAAAGGAAGAGACAGACCTTATCTCGTTCCTTGTTCACCAGATACATCACAGCTGGGCTCCCAGAACAGTTAGCAGAGGGGACCTATTGCAGCTGCCTCTGTTGCCACAGAGGAGGAGAAATAATATTCCAGTTTGAGGGACAGCGGTGTTAAGAGTGGGATCTTGGAAACATCTCATTTGAGACCTGACACCTAAGACATGGCATCAGTATCATGTGAAGGAATGAGAGTCCAGGCCAAGGCCGCACTTGTGGGTAAAAACCTACAAGTATGAGAGCTCAGTGTTGGGAGCCACAAGCCATTCTGTATGAGTAGACCAAACCACAGAACACAAGCAGCGGGTGAGGACTGCAGATGAGGCTCACGAGACGAAGGCCTGACCGGTCATGTGCTTCTATAGGTTAGTATCCCTTACCCGAAATGCTGGGGACCGGAAGTGTTTTCAGATTTTGGAACAGTTACAAGAGCATCATGAGATAGCTTGGGGATAGGAGCCTCCATAAACCTAAAATTCACTTGTTTCATCTGTACTTTAAACACATACACATATGTATATATGATCTGGAGGTTATTTTGTACCTTGTCGGTGCACCTGTACTTCAACTGTCACCTGTCACTTAAGATCAGGTATGCAATTTTTCATTTCTGAAAAATACCTGTGCCCCCCCCCCACCAAAAAAAAGTTGGATTTTGGAACATTTTGGATTTCACATTTCCTGGTTAGAAGCATTCACCCTGTAACGGCAGCCAGTTATTCCTTACAAATGTCCTTACACATGAACCGGTTGACTTTCCCAGTCCTCTTCACTAACCAAGCCCTGAGAGTTGTCACAAGGGGCTTAGTGGTAGAGACTACACCATTACACCTTGACACTGCAGGAACCCGTTGAATAGTGCCGAATGAGCAAGTGTGATCTGTGTACACATGGAAGGCTGTCTCCTGTCAACATGGAAACTGTTCTTGACCTAAATGAAATACAAAATAGTTTATTCTGAGCCAAATATGACTGAACATGGCCCAAGAACACAGGCTTAGGTTGCCCTGGATGGCATGTTCCACCACGGAGGCAGCTGCATGATTTTTTTAATCGTTACAGAATGAAAGTTGAACCAATGCATCTATCAGATACATTAGTGGAGACTTAAGATGTGCAGGCTACAGTAAAGAGGGACTCTCTGTTACAGGTGTCACATGCTATCTGAAGGGCATTCTTAGCTTTTCGGTTGGTGAGAACTATTGGTATGTTAAGTTAATACATTCCAAAGGTTTTTCCTGATAGTCAAAATGATGTTAAGTCAGATACAAAGGTGGGTGATCAATGGCCATTAAGAAGACTGAAGATAGCCCAAGATAATTTTGACTCTGAATCTATAACATTCCAGCTCTCCACAATCAGTCTTTTAGTCTACAGAGTCTTCAACACAGATGTGCTTTTTTTCTGGTCATTTCATTTCATACTTGGGTGCTGTGGAGAGTGGGTCTGTCAAGAGGTGGCTGTGAGCACCACCCAGGAGAGAGAAGGTGGACTCGAGGGGAAGGAGACTGAAGAGGGACAAGCAAGAATTTGGAGTGACCATATGTATGGAATGAGGGCTCAGGGGCCTGACCGCTATCTAGGATGTCTGCCAACACTAGTTCTTTGATACCATGTCCCTGTGTGGTGGTGTGTACCTCTGCCATGTTAAGGTTAGATTTCAGGAAAATGCTGAAGAAAGAACTGGCTCAGTCTGAGATCTCCAAGGAAGTTCATCCTAAAGTACAAGCGGCTTTGCAAAATAAGTACTCAAGCTTGTCTGTGCACCCAGAACACCATCCTAGATATAAGACTCATGGACATTATTATACAAATCAATCTCCAATTAAAAATACTGGCTTTCCAAAAATTAACTTTATTCCCCTGGCCAAGCTGCCTTTTTCTCTCTCTTTTTCAGAACTTCTGGGGTATCAGTTTAGTCTTTGGTCCCTTTGCAGTATGCATGGATGGTCAATGTGAGCTTAAGAACTAAGGACATTACCTGGACCTGGCTATGTCTCCTGACAAGGACTGTGCCATAGCCAATGGAGTATACAAGACCTGCTCACTTCCCATCCTTCCCATCAGGCTCCATCCTTCCCTCACTGGGCAGGGATGGATGTTCCACAAAGCCACCTTTGATGGGTCCCATGCAGAACACCCATGTTCACACCACATGCTCTGCCCAAGCTGAATCTATAACTCAAATCACGTTTTGGGGGGCACTGTCCGTAAACTTCGGTGTTTGCCCTTTTCCCTGAGGAAGAGCTCCTACTAGAGCCTTTCCACAATTTATTGAGTGCTGATTCTTTCTCGTTTGTCTTGGCAAGAACTCTGTTTCAACCCTATCAGTTATCTGTAGAGACCAATATGATTCAGGTGGCAGAGGGTGGGGGGCGGTAAGTTACACATGCATGCAAACACAAGATATTTGATTTGTGGTTTTTGTTGTTTTTCTCTCAAATCTTTAGCCTCCAGGCAAATAACATGTGCTATGTCTGGGTCATGCCAAGCTCAAATATCCAGACATTTGGGTCCCAGATGGCTGCTTCCTGGCAGTGCCCTGGGTAACATAGGAGTCCATATCCTACATCCAGCGCCAGTCACCAACTGCCACTTGCATGGCAACCTCTGATCATAGAAATAGGGAACACAGGAGTCACACCCTTGCCATCCCACATCAGCTGGCTCCTCCCATCCTGACCCTGAGTTATTAATAATTTTATTAAGAATGTGCTTTCAACACTCTGGTATTTATATATGTACTTAACAAGAATCACCAAGACTGCAGAAGGTAGTTCCTCTTCCCTTTCCTTCTGATTGCCAGAGAAAGGGAGAAACAAGAAAAACTGCTTTTTACTCATCACTTGGAAGCTTCATTCCCTTCTTCCATTCAGTGGCATCTCCTTGTCCTCAAGTGCATCAGAACACACCCAAGGGCTTGGAGAGAATCGTACATGGACCTCATCTCATGAAAGAGGGCTAGACACTGCTTATCTCCCTGCCCCAGCTAAAGACCTCGAGACCAGGGGCTAGAGAGATGGCTCAGCAATTAAGAGCACTGACTGCTCTTACAGAGGACCCGGATTCGATTCCCAGCACCCACATGGCGGCTACAAACCGTCCTTAACCCTCTTCTGACCTCTGTGGCATTGCACGATATGGGTGCACTCACATACACTCACACACATAAAATAAAAATAATAAATTTTTTTTTGTCTTTTTGAGACAGGGTCTCCCTGTAGCCCCAGCTGTCCTGGAACTCACTATGTAGACCAGGCTGGCCTTGAACTCACAGAGATCCACCTGCCTCTGCCTCCCGAGTGCTGGGATTAAAGGCATGTGCCACCATGCCCAGCAAAATAAAATATTTTTTTTAAAAAAAGACCTCAAGATATAGCCACTTCAGAGTCATTTCTGCCATTGTCATGGATTCGAGTCCTGTTTTGCAGCTCAGGCTCAAGCAGCTGAAGTGAACATCTGACAGTACTCTAAGTGCTGAGCCCACGTCTTTCCATCACGGGAAGAAAGTGCCAGTACATGTGTGAACATCTGCACGTTGGTTTTATTTTGGTTCTAGATCTCTATGCAAACTATTGATCATAAGAGTTAGTGGCTCACAGCTAACTTTCCTGGAGCTTCTAGTTCAGTTATTAGAATCTGGTCACCAAAAGGGCTATTTTAGCAGGTGCCTGAAAGTACGGGCAGTTCAGTATTCTAATTGTGGTAGATGGCTGCTGTTGACTTAGAGGCAGAGCTAGTGGAAGACATGGTTTGGAAGAAAACTTAGGCGGGCCCATGTACAAAGGTCTGATTTTAAAGATGGTGACAAGACTCAAGAGGAGGGTCTTTCTGAGTTAATAGTTCCTTCAAGGAATAATGCCCTTGGGGGTGGCAGGGATGGTAGGAAGTATATCGTCTGACTGGGCTAAGAAGCCAGAAGAATGTACTAAGGCTTTCACTTGGTGCTTAGCATCCGTGTTGTTTCAAACAGTGCTTGTGCATAGACCATGTCAGAAGCAGCACAGCTGGCCATCTTTCCCCTCAAAACCTATTTACCCTTGCCTTGCCCTCAGCCTGGTCTCTTGCCCCAAGGAGTGGCTGGGTACAAACAGGAAGTAGACTTTGCTGGTGAGCTGGTTTGCCCTGGGGAAACCCAGAGTACTGATCAGGAGCCATGTTGGAAAATGAACATCAGAAGGCCTTACGTGTGCGTTAAGAGAAGTGTCGCCTTTTGCTTTGTAAAGGGTGTGTCTTTCATGACCTCAGGCCCAAGGGACAGAGTTTCTTCCTCAGAACTGGAGTCCAGGGAGAGACCTGCCATGTGCCTGGGCTCAGAGGTTGGGATTCTCTTCGGTTTTGTGCTAAGCCATGCTGAGGTGGTGGCAAAGGGAAGACACGATGTGAGGAAAGGGGAATTCTCCTCAGCTCTTGACTTGCAGATTCACCTGTGTTTGACAGAGCATGCTATGGGTGGTCTGCAATGGCCTTCCACCTCAAAGGTCACCGTCCTCCAACAGAGAGACCTGTCCTGTGCTTTCAGGGCCACTTCCTGTCATCTTCCACCTGCCCAAGAGTAAGAGGTTCAGGTACAGGTGGTACAGGTTAAGGTGGAGGTGGTTCTTAAGCAGATGGCCTGAGACTCGATGCTGACCAGATGGGCCTGGGAGTCACGCCAGACAGGCCTGGCTGAGGCCCAATTTGCCAGTTCTCTGGAATACCTGGGGGAAGTCCCAGAGGAGGCTACCCATCCATGTGGGGAACTTCTGCTCCAGCCTGCTGCAACAGAAACTCCCTAGGAGGGATGAGAGGAGCCAGACAACACCCTGTCTAGTGGCACAATGATGGGCCAGAACTAGTTTCTTGGGTGGCATTTATGTTCACAACAAGCCCTTTCTCATCCCCAAACACCTGTCAATTAGACCGCAGGACAGTCACTGGACAATAGCGTGCTGTCACTGAACATTCAGTGTGTCATAGAACCAGGCACTGAGATGTCTTCTTTTGAAATATCTTCCCAATGGTCTTGTGAGACAGCTTTACTACTATCCTCTTTTTAAAAAATGAAGAAATTTAGTCTCCCAGCCAGAAAATAATAAAGTCAGGACTGGGATGCAAGCAGATTTCCTGGGTAGACGTGCCCCAAATTTCTCCAGGCCTTTTGAAATGCCAACACCACCAGAAAGAGGCTGACTCTTGCTAGCAATCTCCAGCTGCAAAGGATGCCCCCTGCAGGATGTACAAGGGTGTGCGGGGGCATGCAGGGGTGTGTGGCTTGGCTCCAGGCCAAAGGCAGAAAGCCTTCTGTGACTGATACTCCTTGTGCAAGATAAGGAATGGATTCCAGAAGCTTCAAGACTTCTGGCAGGAAACAGATCCCCTCAGCGAAATTAAAGGAAGGGACACTCACTGAGGATGGAACCAAGGGAAGCAAGAGTGGATCCAGCTGCAGCTGCCAAAGCCTGCCACGGAATTCCTTTCACCCCTGTGGCCAAGGGGCAGAGCTGGGAGATGGTGTCCTCAGAGGCTAGTAAGGTCTGGTCCATGTAGGGGTACCCACAAGGTGCCCCGTTAAAGTGTGGTGGGGAAGTAGAGTGAGCCAAGTAGAAGCTCACTGTCAGGTTTCCTCCTGTCTGTGTATTGAGGGAGTCTTGGGGCTTGGTCTGGGCGGGATTAGCAAGTTTCATTCTTTCAGGCAGCTTGGCAGCCACAGGTGGGGCCGGAGCTTGGTATCAGGATAGAGGAAGTGCAGCCAGCTTCCAGGAAACGTCTGAGAGTCAACCAGTAACTAAAAGCATTCTGTGAGAGGGGATCTGGTCTACATATTTGTCCCATAAACCTTTTCTTTGGAACTTGGCCTTCTAGAAGTATTCTTGTTTTAGATGCCCCCTCCCCACCAGTTTGGACTTTTCTTCCTTGTAGCCTGTCTGGGGAGGTGACACCCTCCAAGAGAAAGTTATCGGGGATGAGTAGTGTCCAAGTATCTGCTCTGAACTGCATCCTCAGGAGAGTCCCTGCCTCCATGAAGTAAGGCAGAAGCAGTCCGACGTGCCTCAGTCGTGCCCCTGAGCCACCCTAGGGTCAGAGCTGGCCCCAAGCAGTCTGTCATGAGGGAAAGAACAATTAAGCAAGGTAGCTCTCTCCTTGGAGACCTTATGATCTGCCTGAAGGGAGACTATCCCATGAGCATACGCTAAGTACAGGAATTTAAAGTATAAGGCCAGGGCACTTAGGACAAGTGCTGGGCAAGGGGTGGGGAACTTGGAAGAAAGGTCAAGGGCATCCTGCTCAGCATTCTTGGATGCTGCCTGTGGACCTGTCTTGGGAAGGTGACTGTGATCCAAAGGCAAGAGGGGAGACATCTGGTAGAGCAAGGCTCCAGCTGCCTGCCTGTGAGCTCTGGGTGGTCACCAAAGGCCTCTGAGCTTTGACTGAGGCCCAGGCAGGGTGAACTAGGGGCAGGAAGGGGAAAAACTGTTAAGGGATAGAACAGAGGCCTCAGCCTGAATTGGTTGCCTCCAGGGACTTTTCCAACTAAGAGAGAACTTCAAGTGAGAATTGGGACAACCACGCCACCTTGCCATGAGTGACAAGTCATACTGGCTTGGCTTCTCCAAAGGTCGAAACAGGGTGAGGGGTACAAAGGATTTTTGGAGAGTCACATCTGTGACAGGGTGCAGAGGAAGGCTGTGAAGTAGAGGATGCTCTGATATAGTTCAGTCTTACACCCTTCGACCAGCCCTATGGTGCCCCCAGTGAGGACATCCCCTGCAAGGAGCCTAGGGCTGACATGCCTGAGCCCCACCTCACTCAGTTGTGGCCAGGAACCCCTGAGGTGTGGCAAGAGAGGCAGGCTCTGAAGAGGCCAGAGCTCCGGACACTGATGATCCTATTAGGACCTTGTAGCCTAGGAGGTCTACTCTTCCTCCTCAAACTGAGTTAAGGGTGCCAAAGGTTTCTTGGTGGATTACAAGTCCCCGTTCACTTACTCTGAGAGAGAAGAGGGAGAAGAGCAGGAGATTAGACCTGGGTGCAGTGAGGAAGCAATGAAAGGAATTAGGGGTGATATCTTTGTGTCTTCTCAGCCCTTGCATTGCAATCTCAGAGTCCCATGGAAGGGCTGCCCTGATGCAGGAGGCACAGGCCCCCGGCTATGCAGCATTTTAAAAGCGATGCAACATATCACACAAAGTTGCTTTGTTTCTTATAACCACTAAGAGCCAGCAATCCTAAACCATTTCAGTGAAAACTATGCCTTGTCTCAGAAACAACAGATTTGTTGATCAAGATGAAATACAGCCTTTACTGTAGACGTTAAATGGTGTGTGTGTGTGTGTGTGTGTGTGTGTGTGTGTGTGTAAGAGAAAGACAGCGAACTTCAAATATTTTTATTTTATGTATATGAATATATTGCCTGCATGTGTGTAAGTGCACCTGTGTCATTCAGTGCCCATAGGGATCAGAAGAAGGCCTTGGATTCCCCTAGAACTGGAGTTACAATTGTTAATCACCATGTCAGTACTAGGAATCGAACCCGGGTCCTCTGCAAGAGCAGCCAGTGCTCTTAACCTCTGAGCCATCTCTCCAGCCCCAAGAACTTCAAATTCATACATGTAAATGATGTGTCCTTTCGTTAGCAAGGTACAGCAAAGTGAAAGCAGAGGACTTCCAGTCAACAGGGATGCAGACTCAGCAGCAATAGTATTAACCTTTCAATAAATTCAGAGCACGTTGGAGTCTGAGCTCCCTGGGGTAGGCAGTCTGGTCTCCAACACAGTGGTGTTCCTTCTGCCCCTCTATAGCAAGCTGAGAGATGCCAGCAAGCCCACAGGCAGTCCCTGTGTGACCACTTGGAATATTAATTTGCCTTCAAAGTGTTCTGGCTGCAGAGAGATATGAAAGTCAGTGGAAGCTCTCCCCAAACCTGTACAGGATGTTGTGAAATGGGGCTTTTAGGAACCTTTCCCAATCTCATCCTTTCTTAATTATTTGTGAATCTGTTATTTTATATATGAAAGAATTTGTTGAAATGAAAACGAAGCAAACGTGTTCTTTGGTCAATGAATGAAGACAGGTTGAAACCCCGGCATGAGTAGTTCAGTCTTGACAGAAATCATTGATAGATTTGCAGATTAGGCTCAAAACCAGAAATTATGATTATTTATTATTTTGGAGTGTTGGGATTTAAACTCAAAGCTCTGTGCATGCTGTGCAAGCATTGTATCTTGTAATATTTATTTGGGTTTTTTTGTTTTTGTTTTTTGGTTTGGGGTCTTATTTTTATTTTTATTTTTGATGGCATGATTTAAAAATGTAAACTTCACTAAGGGAACATGTCTAGTTTATGAATTTCTTTCACCTCCCCCATCATTTGTCTCATGCATGATCATTGATGACTGTCAGACAGCAGGACATCAAATGCACAGCCATGTGAAGCCTCCTTCATGAAAAATAGAAGAAACTCTCACGTACTTTATTTTCCTATTAACCCCCTTTACTTGGGAAATAATGGAAGCTCTAGGAAAACGGATGATCCAAAATTTTGGGGGGATGCCCACCTACTCCTTCTAATTTGTTTTTATTGGGGTTCCCAAACACACAGGACACAGCCAGCTGGGTCCATTTCATTGCTCCTACAAAGAAAAAAATGAAAAAATCATGAAAATTTTCTGACTCTTTGCATGTTCCTTTCATTTTCCTGATCCATTCTTCAAAGACAACTGAACGTTATTTTGGTTATTTTGAGAACATTGGTGAGAAAGCTTCTGTTTCCCTGTGCAGGGGGACCCCTGTGGGTTCCCCTTGACAAAGAGACTGAGTATAGGAAAGTCCAGCTCCCACAGAAGGCAATGAAGGCTGAACTTTCCCCTTTCTGTTTGCCAAAGAATTCCTATCAGTTTGATTTAAAATTTCTACACTCCCTAGAACATTTCAGAGTCACACAATAACTCTATGTGAATACAACTTATTAAGATTACTAATGCCACTGCAAAAACTCAAGGTACACCTCTGGCAATGTAAACTAATTGAAGTATCAGTAAATTTTCGATAATGGTCAGTCATCAATCATTCCCTCTTTCTGTGCCATGGATATTTCTGTAATGTAGAGCTCCAGCCAGCTTTCCAAGAGACTGCATGCTCCTTGAGGGCAGGGCTTGACTCTTATCCACTGCTTAGATAGGCCTGATGCATGAGGTGGGCTTAGTTGGACGGACTCATCAAATTCCAAGGACTCTGTGCCCCTCATCCCTTTGCCTATCTCCCTACATCATGCACTGGATTCATTTAAGCAGTTACTGGACACCTAAATCCCACAAGAATGGCTGCAGGGCACCAGAACAATCCTCAGAACCTCAGGGCACAAGGCTCTGCTTCCCTTCTCGGAGCTTCTTCCCAGGCTCTACAGAAGTTTGTGTTCTTGGAACTGTGTTAGTCTGTTTTCCACCCCGTGACAAAATACCTGAGATGATGAACTTAAGGAGGAAAGATTTGTCTCATGGTTCAGTCCACAGTCACATGACCCCACTGCCTTTTTGCCTGTAGCAAGGCACCATATCACATCAGTGAACACACAGAGGAGGAAGTTCTCACCTCATATCAGCAGGGAAGCAAAAGAGGAAGGAAGGATTTAAGACCCTCTCAAGGGTATGTCCCCAATGATTCTCTCTCTCTCTCTCTCTCTCTCTCTCTCTCTCTCT
>NW_008341172.1:2867930-2875198 GCF_000622305.1 Nannospalax galili | reverse complement strand
TCTCTCTCTCTCTCTCTCTCTCTCTCTCTCCCCTCTCTCTCTCTCCCCCACCTCCTAAAGGTTCCACTGCCTCCCAGTAGTACCATAAGCTGGAAACCAAGGCTTCAACATATGCACCTTTGAAGGACATTGAAGATCCAAATTGCAGCATAGCCCATCTTCTTAGAGGAACACTTACTATCCAGGGGCTGAGAATCAGATGGGAACCAGTTCTCTGCTCTACAAGTTCCTCTTCTCAATTTTCAGAAATATTCTCAGAACTTCTTTGTCCTCCACATAGTGAGCTCACTAGAAACTGAAGAGATCTGCACACAGGAGCAGGAGTAGGACACGGCTTGGCCTTCCCAGAGCTTCAGAGGCTGCCTATCGGGCTGATATCATTTATTTCTGAGTATTTGAAACCAATGTTTGGATGGAGCTGAAGGATGTTATGTTAAGGGGGAAATACGTTAGGTATTTCCAGCGTTCTGTAGTGCAGTGAGGTAGCTACAGCTGATAATTTTTGTGTATTCTATGAGGATTTGAAAGAGAGGAATTTGAAGATTTCCAACATTAAAAAAAGTGATAAACGTTGGAGGATTTGTAAATGTTAGTCTGATTTGATCATTGTACTTTATAGACCTTTGTCACAGAACACACTGGGCCTCATAAACATGTACAGTTGTAAAAACTGTTCTGGAAACTGAACCAAGTTCTTAAGCTTTCTTTTTATCAAGCTTTCCCACTCATATCCTAATAATTTTATTTTTCTTTTTATCTGAATTAGTATAATATTAATTGTACAAAATAACAAATTTCATTATGACATTCTTATTTGTTTACTTTGTATTCTTTTTTCAAATATTTTACTTATTTTTATTTTATGTGTATGCATGTAATTGTCTGCATGTAGATAAGTGTACCCATGTCATGCAATGCCTGCGGAGGACAGAAGAGACTGTCAGGATCCCCTGGAACTAGAGTTACAGACAGTTGTTAGCTGCCATGTGGGTGCTGGGACTCAAACCTGGGTCTTCTGCAAGAACAGTAAGTGTTTTTCTGCTGAGCCATCACTCCAGGCCCTATTTTGTATTCTTAAGTTAAATAATCATGCTGACATGTTCATTTTTTGTGATTTAAGTCAGTTAATCAAAATTATTGGCAGCCCTCTCTACACACTGGCAGTGTACCAGATCCCCCTGAGCTGTTCCCCATGCACCCCATGGGAGGTTGAGGGCTGCATCTGGGGCTGAATGAAAGCCTGGTGCCATCAGTTCCATCTATGAACTTCTTAGGCACCCCTAACAGCCACTTCTGGCTGCTACACCTTCTGGCTGGCTTTCTCAGCAGACTGTTGACCTCACTCTGATCTTTCACTCAGATCCATGCGCTTACATCTGATAGCCTGTTGTTTCATTCATGGCTTTTCTCATAATCCACACTCACTTCTCAGAAGAGCCTGATGCTGATTGTTTGCTGTGAAGCTAGCTGTGAACAAAGTTCACTGAACCAGTTCACACAGTTGCTTAAAGCAAGTTTCCCTTTAGAGACACTGAGAGATTCTGCTGCACAGAAGCCCTGAACTAGCACTTAGCAACCTGTGCTTTGTACCCAATCTGACGCTGTCAGCCAGGACCACATGGGCTCCTGCATCAGCCCTTGAGGTACCTGCTTGCACTACAAGTCACACAGCCCCCAGACACAGAAAACTGTTTCCATTCACAATATCTTTGGCCCGGACATCATAGAAAAAAGCCTGACTCTAGTAGGTTTTCTGCCAAGAGCCTCTTTCTGAGACTGCAATGTTTTGTTATTCCTTCAAAATAAAAGAAGTCCATCTTCAAGAAAAGTACTTTCATTTGGTCTATTCTATTGACATTTTAAAATGTCTTCCATTTGTAAAGCACATTTAGATATATTAATCCTTTTTCCCAGCAGGCCTATGAGTACCCACAGTTATCCATATGTGATTTACAACCACTAAACACATGTAGTGGAAGAAACCACTTGTGAATGGGGTCCATGGCCCAAATACTGCTCAGACAAGGAAAGGGAAAGTGATTTGAGTAAGGCAGGGGCCCCAGCAACAGGATGCCTACACTGCTCCCAGAATCACTGTCGTGGAGACCAAGTCCTGACTGTGTGCTTTAAGACATTAAAACCAGGCTGGAGAGATGGCTCAGCGATTAAGAGCACTGACTGCTCTTGCAGCGGACCCAGGCCCAATTCCCAACTCCCACGTAGTGGCCAACAACTGTCCATAACTTCAATTCCAAGGAATCTGACTTCCATGGACATTGCATGATCTATGTATAAGCAACGTACTCATACACATTAAATACAAATAACAAAATATTTTTAAAAGAAATTAAAACCATTCAGTCTAATTCAGAGCCGTGAAACTTAACTGAAAACATTTATGGAACCAGTGACTATCCTCCAGTCCAGAGGTGACATTGTTTTGCTCCAAAGCTTTGCTTGGAAAAAAAAATTTTTCAAGTCCCTGAAAAAAGAATAGCTTTTTTTAGAAGAAATTTTAGGATAAGGAAAGAAGCAGGGGGTCAATTTAAAGTGATTTATGACAATAATCATTTTAAAGAGAAAAATGAGCATTATGGAGAATCTGCTTCTTACACTCCGCTGGAATGCCCCTTGTCTGTGCTCAGTGTGCCCGCACCCCATCACAGCCCTCTGCCCTCTATAGGTTGACACTTATACAGGGTAGAAAGCAAGAATCCGTGAAGGGAAATTGGCACTTGACAACCATCCACTTGCAAAAAGAAATCTTCAAAATGACCTCTGAAGCTTAGCTATCAGGGAAATGATGAAGGGAACAGGAAGCATCAGATCCTTTCTAGCAATACTGCCTGGTCCTTGTTTCTGAGGTTTTTGAGATCCCTGATTCTAAATTATCTGTAACCCAAATCCTGCCCAAGGAAACAGAGCCAGAACCATGAAATCAAGGATGCGTATTTCACAAGCAGAGCATAGAAGAAGCCGTATCGATCAGAAAACCAAAAAGAAAGTTTTCATGGCATTTCCCAGGTAGCTGGGAGTGGTGCTCTGATGGAGTAGCTGATACCCTCAAACTCCAGCTTTCCAGCTAGGCCAAATCAGAAATTTTTATTATTTCATATGCTTTTTCTGAAGTGGCTCCAGGCACTGGGTGGGCTCTTTGCCTCTTTGGCTGCCTTCCTGCTCAAACAGATCCAGAGTTCTGGTCCTCAGTTTACTGAGCCAGGAATTGGGGCTAGGCTGCTTCAGAAATTCAGTGCACAGAAATATGTCAGGTGGAGATTCAATAAAAGAAAGTATCTTTCTTTGTGTAGCCTTCAAAGGAAATTAAAATTTTTTTAATGTGATTCTTCTCTTCACTCTCCCCATAGTTTCCAACAAGAAACAATGAATTTGCTGTAGTTACCTTTTTTTTTTAAACTCCTAAAGTTTACCAGAGTGAGGTTTGGGGATAACTTGTCTCAAAGTCCGTTTCTAACCCATTGCTTGCTTTGCTTAGGCATCAAGCTGAAGTTCCGAGAAATGCCCAGTCTTCCTTCACACAGGGCTTGTGTGTTCTGTCAATTTAGTGTCTGTAACACAGCCAGGAAAAGGATGGCCAGGGAGAAACACACATGCCCCACTCGTACCCCAGACAGCTCCTTCAACCTCCTTCAAAATCATACATGCCTTTGTGAAGAGTGCATAATTTTTACAGTAAATTGACAGCTGCTAACTTTCTCCTAGAATACATGTGCTGTCCCATTTATACTTAGAGTCCCCAGAATTTCTTTGAATAACAACAACAGCTGCCATTTAAACCAAAGGACAGAGAAAGAGAAAACTGTGTTTGGGGTTTGTTTTTGTTTTTATTTTTCTATGGCAAAGTTTTGAATGGGCAGTGGGGAATTCTGTCTGAGTGGTTTCTAACCTTTGTCCTCTTTATATATCACATGTCACAGTAGATATGTTGGCTGGATCATTGGGGTGAATTAATTTATGTCCTAACAGAGAACACAGACTGTCTGAAGTCACACCCATGCTGACTGGCTGCCTTCCTGACCATGTTGAACATGAGTGACCATGCATATATGCTATTTTCCATAGAAAGATGTACACCGGGGCTAATTAGACATCCCGTTGGGTTGCATCAGGTGCTAACAGACTTCACAGCTGTCTGACCAGCAAAAATATTGTGGGCTTGTTATAACGGTTTTTGGGGAAGACATCATGGGGAGTCTGACCCTTGTTTATGGGAGACCATTCTTCACAAAGGACATCTCTGAGACTAAAATCATCTTCTATTCCAGCCCTCTTCTTCTACAGCACAATGCCAACCTCTTCATTGTTTTCAGCCTTTTTACAAACTGTTTACCAGGATTTTAAACACCATAAAATTCACCCTTCCGAAGTGCAGATTCAGTGGCATACTTTCCCTTTTCTTTGACTAGTCTAGTTTTCTATTAATGGACTTAAGCTCTGATCACTAGTGGGCTAGACCAGTGGCTCTCTACTGGGGTTGGCTGTGCTCCCCCCCACCACCCCAGGGAACATGTGGCAATGTCTGGAGATGTGTTTGGTTGTCACACCTGGGCTAGGGGCAGCTACTGGCATCTGTGACAGAGGCCAGATGACTGCTGACATTCAGAAGCATAGAGAACAGCCCTGAGACTGAGAATTCACTGGCCAAATGGCAGTAGAGCAGAGACTGGGAACCCTTTCCCGAATCTCTCTACTTGTCATCCTGGTAGCTTCTGAGAACTGGAGGGGACATTGTAAAAATCTTCCTTTTGAGAGTTCTTGCTTGTCATGGCCTAAGGGTTTGTCTCATTTTTATGTGCATTTAAAATACAAATCAACTGTGAAATTGATGTATCTCTCTCTTTTTGTCCATTGGGGTGAGTTCTGGAGGCTCCTGATATATTTATTGCTCTACTGTATAGACTTTTTTGCCAGAAGGGGAAATGGGAGGGGGTATAATTCTTGTCTCCTGGTTGAGATCCTAATGCAAACTAGTTTTAAGCCAGTTTAGAAATGTAAAGATAGCAAGTATCGACTGATGCACTTGAGATCCCAAGAAGCCACGCAACAGTTGAGAGCCTCACAATAGAAACATTTAACAAAGTATGATCGGCTCATGAGGCAGCACCACGACATTCGCGCTATTTGGGAGCTCGTATATGGCACGCTGGTTATATTTTGCCAGGTCAGCTCCAAGATTTTGAATCTACTATATTACTCTAAATGTGAATAAATAAAGTTTACACAGGGGTAGAGCTAGAAAGAAAACAGATCTAAGAAAACAAAAGTAAAGAAGCTCTTATCACCCAGCTTTTGGCAGAACATAAAACTCTCCTGGAGCAAAAAGAAATCAACCAGTATTCAAATATTTGTTTTATCTGAGACCAGGAACTTGTTGGCTGAGGGATTCTTTTCTCTGGGGGGCTGACATGCCAAGAGGTGGAATTCTATCTCTCAGTTCTTTGGAGCTTTGTGCAATGATGAATGAGCAACGAAGTGCTCTGTTGCGAGCTTAATAACGTAAAAGGAGACTGATGTGATGTGAGTCCGGAAACTGTTCTTGGCAGAGGAGCCTTTGGGAACTTGACGAATAAACAGCAGCATGTCAGCTGCCCTGGGCAACTTCTCCTCACTCTGATCCTTCTTCTGCTCCAGTGGGCAGTTCTGTCTCAACCCCGTGAGACTTAGCGGTGACAGGAAAAACACAGGCAGCCAGAGGGAGAATGCTGTACAGGGAGGCAAGAGACTGGGGTCCAGGCATCTCGCTGTATTTGAACAGCCTTTATCCCCCTCTCCTGTCCCTGCGAATGACAATCCATATCAGAAACATTGTGGAAATGGGTGTAGCTCAGCAGTGAGCATTGCTTAACATATACAAGGCCTTGTGTTCCAACCTCAGCACCACAAAAAAAGAGAAATATATGTGTGTAAGTAAATGGAGAGTAATTCACACACACACACACATGCACAGACACACACACTAACATACATCAGACATGCATGCAAATACCTGCATGTACATACACACATTCCTCAGGTTATCAAAGGTATGCTGTACACACTGCTCGTCTTGCCCATATGTATGTTACATCTGTGTCACAATGAGAAATCTTAGGTTACTTACACAGAGAGGTTAAATCATTGGCTTCCTGCTTGAGCAATATGGAGTCTGAACTGAAACCAAATAGTCTCTAAATCCAAACACCAAAGAGAAATCATACAAAAGGAGGGCCCGCCTTTAAAAAGATGTAACTCTGGGTTGGAGAGATGGCTCAGTGAGGAAGGGCATTCCCAGCACCCACATCAGGCAGCTCACAACCACCTGTAACTCCAGCTCCAGGGACTCTGATGCCATCTTTTGGCCTCCCAGGGCACCTGAATTCACGTGCACATACACAAATATACACACAAATGTGTACGCACACCTACACATAATTAAAAATAGAAACTGTAACTCCATTAGAAGGACAAAAGCATTCCAGTGGTAGTTCCAGGGAAATCTCAAACCCACTTGGCCATGGTGTGACCATGAACTAATCCTCCCCCTCTCCTGCCTTTCTGTCCCTATTCGAATAAAATCAGCAAAAATAGAGCAGATGCTTAAAACAGTATGGATGTTTATGAAACTTAAAGAAATGAATAAGCATTCTCCTGTCCTTCCTGAGAGGTGAGCAATCTTAACATTCTGGCAGTCTTCCTCCAGCAGTCTGTCTGGCAGTGCCATGGACAGATGGATACAGAGGTACATAAATGATACTATCAGTGGACACTGTCCCTATTGCAGGCTACTCTCACTCAGCTGTGTGTGTTGGCATTCTGTGTCAACATGTCTTATTTTACATCACTAAAATAGCAATGCAGATTCACAACCAGTATCTGTTCAATATACTGCCTGAGTTTGGAGCCATTTTCCAGTATCATTTCTTCAGTAAGCATTGGCTAAAGGCCTATGCTATACCATGTGGTACCACACTATCACATGGATGCACCAGCAGATCCCTGTCATGGGAGTCAGAAGATGAATCAAGACACATGAGGTCAGAGACAAGGAAGGGTAGCTATTGCTACACTGGACCCTGCATGTGCCCTTCCTGAGAATATTAAGGAAAATATATTTTTCTCCAGATAATTTTCCATAAACACCACTGTGAGTCAAAGGAGTTTCACATCTAACTGTCCTCCAGAAATACTGGGCAGGATGAGACTGAGACTGGTCTGTGTACAACAGAGCAAACAGAAGATTATTACCTTCCCTTTCCTTCTCCCCCTCCCAT
>NW_008341172.1:2785121-2867912 GCF_000622305.1 Nannospalax galili | reverse complement strand
GAGACTGAGAGTGGTGTGTGTAGAAAAAAGCAAACAGAAGAATATTACCTCCCCTTTCCTCCCCCCCCCCCCTCTCTCTCTCTCTCTCTCTCTCTCTCTCTCTCTCTCCATTGAAAAAAAAAAAAAAGAGTGCAAATTAGGACCCTTGCCTCTTTAAGCTTTTTCTAGACATCTGTGCTTTGATTTTCTGAGACCAGGTCTCAGTAGCAGGAAAGACCTGAGAATTCTCAATGCCATGTCTTCTCCCTCCAGACATGACTGAGAATCCCCAATGCCCATCTTCTCCCTCCCAGAGTAGATGGATGGGCCAAGCTTCTGAGAGCCCTGTGGAGGAGCATTTGTTCTTTATTGTTACTCTTTCCCTGAGGAACTCTGGTCCTCTAAGAGAGGGCCAGGCTCTCTCCTTGGAAGCCTTTACTGTCAATGAAAATTGACTGAATCTCTGCACCCACCTCAGCTCCATAGGACACAATTACCTTTAAAACCTCCCCCTAAACCATGTTCCCGTACCCTGACCTCACCCAGATTCCTTGACAGGACTGGTCAGGGGCTTCACATCCATCTTTTTTTCTGGGGTGATTTCTCATTCTTAGGCCTTCTCTAAAAGACATTTTATTTTGCAAATAGGAGGGCTTGGGTTACCATTATTTTTTTAAATTGAACTCTTGGCACTCAGGAAATGTTTATCCCAGCTGTGGAGGAGGCCTACACCAACCTAGAGCACAACCAGAGAGAGAGGGGCATCAGTCCTAAGTGGCAAAATCCCATCCGGCTCCAGCCCTTGCCTGAAGCTGGCTCCTGAGGTGCCAAGTAAGGATGAGTTGTCTGGTGTTTATAGTCTAACTCTCCCACTAAAGAGCACAGCACGTTTTCATGTTTTATTTAATCTGCTTCTTAAATAGACAAAAAATGTCATGCTTATGATGTTTTGAAATATGTACACACCAGGAGTTTAAGAGATCTATCATACATCATGATGACTGGCTAATTCACTGTACACTTGAAAACTGCTCAGTTGATAAGAAATGATCTTGTCACAAAAAATAGTAAGTAGGTGAGGCAATGTGAATGCTAAGTAGCTGGAGTTACTTCTGTGCAGAGCATTTGGAGAGCAGCTTTTTATCCTAGTCCTTGTCCATAGGAGGTGCTTTTCATGGCCCTCCTATGGAGAGGGCAAAACTGGTCTCATGACAGTGGAGAAATTGTGCCTCTTGCCACCTCCTGCTGCCTGCTATCAGTCAGCCTGGGTCTCCAGCTCTTGTAGTCTACAATGATAGAGCAAGGATTCAACTTGAGCCCTTGTACCAAAGCTTGTCCTGAATCCTTGAGGAGTTCTGCATGCTGGGCTCTGGGAGGTCAATCAAGCAGTCGGAAGGCCCAAGCTGTCTGCCATTTGAGACCTCAAGCCTTCCTGGAATTTTTTTAATGGGTATGAGTGTCCTGGCAGTATATATATATTACACATGCTTAGTACCCACAAAGGTTAGGTGTTAGATCCCCTGAAACTGTAGTTACAAGTGGTTATAAGCTTCCATGTGAGTGCTGGGAACTGAACTCAGGGCCTCTGCAAGAGCAGCAAGTGCTCTTAAACACTAAGCCAGTCACCTTTACTGAACTTTCTGAGAAAAAGAACTATAAAAATCTACAAAGCAGAATGTTACAAATGCCCAGGCTCCCACTGTCATCCCCTATAATGCTTTGTCATGTTTACTTTTTTGTACTAATAAACATATTATAATTACAGCACCTTTCAAATATAATTTCTAAAACCTCTTCCTTTTTTCTCTTTTGCTTAGTGTATTGTGCTATGCTTTTGAGATAGGTCCCACTATGTAGCCATGGCTGGCCTCAAGCTCAGGATCCCCCTCCCGTAGCCTTCTGAGTGCTGGGATTACAGGTATGCACCGACAAGCTCAGCAAATTTCTATAGCCTTTTAAAAATAAACAAAAATGCCATAGCTAGTTCATGGTACACATATAAAGGTTAGAAACAGGTAGGGGGCATGTGGATCAAAGTTGCCATAGTGGTGACCTCTGGGGAGGCAAAGGCAAGGCCTAAAGTAGGCCAAAGCAGGAAAAAGCGCCATTCCACCGCCCCGTCTGTTAACTGGGCTTGACAGTGTGAATTCTAAGGCATCACAGTGTTCCTTGGGTCCTTGTGAGATTCACTTGCAAACTCCAAAGTCTGTGGACAATTATCTAGAAGGCTCAGTTGGCACTAGTTACAGACTTTCATTTCCTTGGCTCAGGCTGAATAGCCCGTGGCAAGGGGCCACACTGTGGCATGATATGGCAAAGCCTGGAGCCCCTCCAGAGCTCCAGCCTCCCTCCTGGAACTTCTGATGCCCCTTCAAGATGCCTTGTCCATTTAGGTACCCTGCTGTCACATGAGCTGGCCCTCAGTCTGGTCTGTTGTCTCATGGGAAGCCTGCCAGCTCTTTCTCACCCAGAGCTGAGCTCCTTATTTTTAACCCTCCCCACCATGTCCCCCAGACACATTCCACAGACCTTCATCTCTGCAGAAGCAATGGGGAACTTCTTACACATAACTTACCATGCTGAAAAAGTTGTGAATTAGACTCCCACTCCCATCCTGTGAGGCAGAATCAATATCAAACAGCCATTTTGAACATTTCAAACACAGGGGCTAGCTTCCCTCCATTTGAAGCTTGCTGCATGTGTTCGTTCATGGGAGATAGCCAACAAAGAGCACACATTTTGGAGATCTGTCTCTGCTTCTCCTAACTTTGCTGTGTCTTACCAGTTGCTGTCTTTCTTTCTGTTTCACGGCTAATAGCTCAATTGGAGGTTGGTTGCTTGAAACTTGAACCCATAATTCCATGGAAGGGCTGCTACATTACAGTGAGACTTAGTGGTCCTAGGGAAGGCTCCACAGCCAGCTGCAGGCCTTTAGCGGTCACCTTCCTGTTGGGCCTTCTGATGGGACACAAGGGACCTCACAGATGCCAATGTGGGGTCACTGTCACTGTCTTGGCTAAGGAGTAATTCCATTTACATTTTAATACCTTACATTAAAGCAGGAACAAATAAATGTACCAATATATTCTTTGGGACTGGTGCCTCCTTGTCCTGCTGGTCCCTCAAGTAGTACCCAGCTTGGTGTGGGTACTCAGCACCTGCTTGTTAAGCAAGCAAAGGCATTTGGGCTAAAATCACCTTTCCACGAAGCACAGGCCGATGTGCTGGAAGGTGGCAAAGACTCATGTGGAATCACTATCTTCTGGGTCACTGCAGGTCTAAGCCTCTCCAAAAGAGATTCTTAAGGCCAGGAGATTACCCAACAAACTCCCCAGACCCTGTCCAAACACCTTGCTTGTAAATGAACATCCAAGTCAAGAAGTACCTGGGATCCAGTTTTTAGACATGCAGAGGGATCACTGATAAAGAACTTGGATTACAGCATCCTCCTCAGTAGAGGCTAATGCAGAGGACAGAAGTGTAGACGGTGGGCACCCCAGTCTCAGCAGCAGCAATGATAATAGTCACAATGGAGCAGTGCAACAGGACAGCAAGACTGCCAGAGGCAGTAGGAGCAGTGACACGAGAAATAGTGGCAGTAGACAGTGACCTTAGACAGGGACAGTAGCAGTGTGGTGTGGCACTGAGACTAGCAGTGGCCTCCCCCATCAGCATCCTCTACATGGCAACCCAATGCACCAGCACTAGGTGCTCTCTACCTTAAATCCTAAACTAGCCCTGTCAAAAACAAATACAGGCTTCAGTTCCCTTGAAAGGCATCTGAGCCCCCTCACTTGCCCCAGCCTCTCCCAGCAGCACCCACTGAGCTCCACCTCCCCACAGCAGCACAGCCTGTAGCGCTTTCAGTTCCTCAAAGGCAGCACCCTCCTCCCTTTGCACTCCCCCTCCCACCCCCACAAGCTTCTCTCCCTCCTCTGTGGGCCTTCCCCATGTCGGTCCCCTTAGGTCAAGCTTGTTGAATCCTGGCCTCCCTGTCTGTGGAACCAACAGTGAAGGTGTGGTCACTGATGGGTAGGACCTCTATAGGGCAAAGAGCCTACCCGCACAAGCTTCCAGTGGCAAGAACCATGCCAAGCTCAAACGGTATCATCGCACTGTATCTGAACAGGCAGCATAAAGTTAAGGTCTGCATCTGTGAGTCCATGTTGTTAGGAGGAAACATGGGCTGGGGTGCAGCTCAGTGGTAGAGCATTTGGCTAATGTAAAACTCGGGGAAGGAATTCAATCACCTGCTGACTGCTCACTGAGGCTTATCTACTTAATAAAGAGGTGACTTAAGGAGCTGTAGAATTACCTTATTTAACAGATGAAGAATGAGGGCTGAAGGGCTGAAAGGCTGACTGGTGACCTGAGGAAGTACAGCTGCCGGTCAGCAGAGCTGATCTAGAACAGGAGCTTCCTCTTTAAATTCTGCGTTTCCCACAGGGGCTTCCAAAGGTGAGCCTGGATCTCAACAGGCTGCCTAATTGTGTGGTCCAAAATGTTTCAGAAGCCAGGCTTGACATTTGGTGACTTTATAAGATCCTGAAGCCTATGACTTTTTTTTATAAAATAGAAAAGACTACATTATTCAGGGTTGGAGGGATGGCTCAGCAGTTAAGAGCACTGACTGCTCTTGCAGAGGACCTGAATTCAATTCCCAACACTCACATGGCAGCTAACAACCAACCATAACTCCAGTTCCAGGGAACCGTAGGCCCTCTCCTGTCCTCTGCAGGTACCACATGACACCAGTGCACTTACACACGTTCAGGCATTTAATCCTCATATACAAACACATAAAATAAAAGATAAATTAAAAAAAATTTAAAGTTTATTATTCACTTTATTGTGCCACGTTTCATGACTGTGACTCCAGCTGTAGATCTCCTCAGCTTAGCATTGGAATGGCAGCAAATGGAGAAATTGCTCTGGCCTCCCTTACATCATTCAGACGGTCTGAGAAGAACTCGACCAACTAGAGTGTTTCTGCCAGTGATAAGGATGCCTGCTACTCCTCTCGGGTTCTTAGCTGTAGACTGAGCAGCACTTGGGCAGTGGCTCTGACATGTGGAGAGCCGTGCTGGAGCATTCGTCTTCTCCAGCCTGCGGAAGCTTTCCCTGTCTGGCTCTCTACTGTTTGTGCACAGATTTGGCAAACACGTGCTGATGAATTCTTCCACATTTGTGTCCACACAGCATGCTGCCGCACTGCTGAGATGCCCTGTCATAATGAACACTCCGCTCAGCTGTGCCAGTGAGTTGCACGCTCCCGGATCCTGTTTCCTTAAGAACTATTTTTAGAAAAATAAGGACAGAGGTTTGATTCCTAGTTTCAGGCTCCACAGGCTGGCAGAATCTGGAATTGCTTCAAAGTCACCAGTTCCTCCTCTGGCCGCTCTCCAGGACAGAGGGCTGAGTGCTCAGGCTCCTTCTACCAGGCAGGTCATGAGCTGCTAGGCTGTGCTGGCACTCCTCTGGGTGGTGTGGGTATAGCTGGGTCCCAGCAGCAAGCTCCTGCCTCGTCTGTGGTCAGCATCACCACCAGAAGGCAAAGACTGACGGCAATGGTGATTTCAAAAAAAGATCCAACGTAAGATGGGTTTCAGGGAGAAGTGGTTGGTTCCAGGACTCGGCCAGGGGATAAGAGATGAGCCTGGAAATAAGGAAGTACTTGAAAAAGACAAGCACATGTCAAGAAGCCGCAAAGCCAATAGGAAGATGCTCCTGATGGCCAAAATGGAATGTAACAATTTGCACAGTGAAGCAAATAATGAGAACATTGGAGTCTAACCCAGGAAAAAGATCAATGTCCGAGAGTCCAAATCGACATAAACTTGGATGAAGAAATAGGTGGAGGGTTGAAGTCTTCTTCCTGTAGAAGAATTTGGGTTAATAGATATAAAAGGAATGAGAAAATTACAGACTCACCACTACATAATACTGTAATAACTGTAGGCAAGACCACCTACAGTCACTGAGTCACAGGACACTGAACTCGGGAGAAATGGTATTTGCATAGTCTGGACTTATCTCTCCCAAGAGAGAGACCAATTAGAAGAGAAAAACGATAACTATTCAGTGGGGAAACCCTGCAGTTATTGCCTTAATCGGATGATCAAGTACAACAGTGACACTAATAGGCCCTATTACTGTCATGTGTCCCTTGATGTGATGATGCACTGAGAAGGACACAGCTTCACTTCTGTGAGATTTTTGCCAAAAGCACACTGACCTCAATATAATCAGAGCAAACATCACACAAACCCCAATGGAGAGACATTCTGCAAAATAGCTGACTAGCACTATCAGAAGACCAGGAAACCACCAGAGGGACGTTATAGTGGTCTGTTCCCCTCAAAAGAAAGTGGGAGGGGCTGGAGAGATGGCTCAGTGGTTAAGAACACTAGCTGCTCTTGCAGAGGACCCAGGTTCAGTTCCTATAACCCACTTGATGCTAACAACCATCCATAACTCCAGTTCCAGGGGACTCCAACACCTTCTTCTGACCTCTGTGGGCATTGCACTATACTGGCGCACTTACACACATGCAGGCAATATACTCATACACATGAAACAAAAATAATAAATAAAAAATTTTTTAAAGGGAGGGAGACAATCAGTCTTGTTTAATGGTGAAACCTTTGGTGCACTGACCAGGTTCCAGGGGATAAACCCACATTAAAGGGCATTTGGGGACACAAGTATGACTCTATAGTCCTTAATGTATCTTATATATAAGATTTATAATAGAAGAGATGAAATTGTGCAGGAACTGGTAGAGAGGTGCAGATGGAAGGGAATTTAAATTCACTCAAAATGCATTATATGAAATTCACAAAAATTCAGTTTAAAAAATGAGAGGCAGCTGGGCGTGGTGGTGCACACCTTTAATCCCAGCACTCGGGAGGCAGAGGCAGGCAGATCTCTGTGAGTTCAAGACCAGCCTGGTCTACATAATGAGTTCCAGGACAGCTGGGGCTACAGGGAGACTCTGTCTCAAAAAGACCAAAAAAAAGAGAAGCATGCATGGTGGTACTCAGGAGCTGAGGCAGGATGATCACTGTGAGTTCAAGGTCAGCCTGGGCTACATAGCAAGATCCTGCCTGAAAAAATAAAATAAAATGAAACCACCAAAATGATAGGGTTTGAGATAATGAAGTGCTTTGAAGCCCTGGGCAGAAATTAAGCATCTCATACACGTCTAAGTTGCTGAGGGAGAAAATGACGTGGAAAAAGAGAGGTACCTGAGTGTGTAGTCATGTAGGTGAGTAGGTAGAGAAGTAAACCCAAAATATCATGCAAATAGTCTCATTCACCCATACAGCTGCTGCCACTTGATCTTAAACAGGATGCCAAAACATATTGGAGAAAAAAAATGGCCTCTTCAACAAATGGTATGGAGGAAACTGGGTATCCAACTGTAAAAGACTAAAACCAGATCCCTATCTCTCACCCTGTAACCCCTCCCCCACAAAAAATCAGTTCAAGCACTAGCTGCTCTTTCACAGGACACAGGTTCAGTTCCCAGCACCCACAGGAGAGCTAACAACCGTCTTTAATTCCAGTTCCTGGGAGCCAATGCCCTCTTCTGACTTCCATGGGCATTGCACAACACAGGTGTACTTACACGCATGCAGATAATTCACTCATTCACATAAAAAATAAGAAATAAATTTTTTTTTTAAAAAAAAATTTAAAATGGATCAAAGATCTTAACCTGAAAACACTGATAGAGGAAAACATAGGGAAACACTTCAAGATAGAGGCATAGACAAGGATTTTCAGAAAGACTCTAGTAGCACAGGAAATAAGCCCAAGAATTGAAAATGGTATTAAGTTAAATAGAACAGTTCCTCCACAACAAAGGAAACAATCACAAGGGTGAAGAGGCAGCCTACATAATAGGAGAAAAGTCTTTGCCAACTGCACATCCGACACAGGATTAATATCTATAATCACAAATCAAAACTATATTGGGATTCTCTCTCATCCCATTTAGAATGGCTATTACCAAGAAAAATAAGTACTGATGGGGATGGAGAAAGAGAAACACTTACACATTGCTGCTGGTAGAAATATAAACTGGTGCAGTCACTATAGAAATGGGTCTGAGGTTCTGAAAAAAGAAAAGACTGAAAACATAACTACCATATAACCCAGTTATACCCGTCCTGGGTTTATACCTGAAGGACTAGAAGTCAGCATACCACAGAGATACTTGTACATCCATGTTTATTGATGCTCTATTCACAATAGCAGAAATATGGAACCAGCCTAGATGCCAATCAACAATGATGAATGGACAAATCAAATGTGGTGTGTGTGTGTGTGTGTGTGTGTGTGTGTGTGTGTGTTTGTGTGTTCTGATGGGTAACCAAGAGCAGGGCAGTGGCCAGTAGTTTGAGGGGTTATGAGACCCCTCATCAACAACTTCAAAAGAGAGAGTCCATTCTTGGCATTGGGCTTTTACTTTGCTAGCTTATGGTATCTAGTAGGGGCAATGGCCCCCTGTTATAAAGTAGCCTCTTTCAATCTCTTTTTATAATGTGTATGTATATACTTAAGAAGGTTCTATAGTGGTAGCTTTCCAGATGGCTTTTTCTAAAAACCTTTAGTGTCATCCCTCCCATGCTCTCTCCTCTGCCCTGCCCTCCCACTCTCCACCCCATTTAACCCTAACCCTACTCTATTTTCCCCTTTCCACCTTTATTTCACTCCATTCTCTCACTCTCCACCCCATATCCATTTATTAATTTCCTAACCATTCTGAATTTTCCAACTGAAACATGTATACTTAAGAATTCAAATCTAGCATCCAGCTATGAGAGAGAACATGCAATTTTTGTCTTTCTGGGTCTGGGTTACCACACTCAGGATGATTGTTTCCAGTTCTATTCATTTACCTGAGAATTTCATAATTTGGGCTTTTTTTAAAAATATTTTATTTATTATTTTTATTATTTTATGTGTATGAGTGTATTGCCTGCATGTATGTAAGTGCACCCGTGTCGTTCAATGCCATGGAGGTCAGAAGAGGGCTTCAGATTCCCCTGGAACTGGAGTTAAGGACAGTTCATAGCTGCCATGTGGATGATGGGAATTGAACCTGGGTCCTCTGCAAGAGCAGTCAGTGCTCTTAACTGCTAATCCATCTCTCCAACCTGATTTTGGGTTTTTTAAGAACTAAATAATATTCCATTGTGTAAGTGGACCGTACTGTCATTATCCAGTCAGCAGTTGATGGACATCCAGCTTGTTTCCATTTCCTGTTATGGAAAGGGCAACAATGAACATGGATGAGCAGGTATCTCTACAGTAGGACACAGAGTCCCTTGGGTATATGCCCAAGAGTGCTATGGTTGGATCATGTGGTAGATCAATTTCTAGCTTTTTGAGGAATCTCCACAATGATTTCTATTGTAACTGCACCAGTTTGCATTCTCACCAGCAGTGGATACACGTTCCCCTTTCTCCACATCCTTGTCAGCATTTGTTATTGTTTGCTTTTGGGATCTTAGTCATTCTGAGAGGCTTTAATTGAATTTATTTAATATTTTCTTTTAGACTAAAGATGCTGAACATTTTAAAAAGCGTTTTTCATTGAGACTGGAGAGTTGTCTCAGCAGTTAGTAGGACTAGTCGCTCCTGCAGAGGACCCAGGTTCAATTCCCAGCACCCACATGGCAGCTGACAACTGTCTGTAACTCCAGTTCCAGGAGAATTCGAGACTCTCTTCTGACCTCTGCAGGCATTGCACAATGTGGGTGCATTTACATGCTTGCAGGCAATACACTCATACACATAAAACACAAATAATAAATAAATTTTTAACGTGTTTCTCAACCATTTGTGTTTCAACTTCAGAGAACTTTCTGCTTAGCTCCCTGCTGCAATTGGGTTCTTTCTTTGTTTAATGTTTAGGTTTTTAATTCTTTTTTACTCTAGATATGAACCCTCTGTCAGAAGATGTAACTGCTAAAGATTTTTCCCCATTCTGTAGGCTGCCTCTTCGCTCAAACAACAGTGTCCTTTGCTGTACAGAAACTTTTTAGTTTCATGAGGTCCCATTTGTCAATTACTGGGCTTAATGTCTGTGCTATGACTCCTGCTCAGAAAGTCCTTTCCTGCGCCTCTAAGTTCCAGCTCCAGTATTCCCTACTTTCCCCTCTTTTTGATTCAGAATATCAGGCCTTCTGTTGAGGTCCTCAATCCATTTGCAGCTGAGTTTTGTGCATAGTGAGATAGAGCTCTAGTTTCCTTCTACATGCTGCTATCCAATTTGACCAGCACCATTTGTTGAACATGCTGTCCAGTGTGTATTTGTGACTCCTTTGTCAAAAGTCAGGTGGCTATAAATGCATAGACTTAAATCTGAGTCCTCAATTTTATTTGACTGTTCAATGTGTCTGTTTCTATGCCAGCACCATGCTAGTTATTACTATTGTCCCATAGTATGATTGTGATAAGGGATGATAATGTTTCCAGCAGTTCTTCTACTGTTCAGGATCATTTGGGCTAGCCTTAGTTTTTTGTGTTCCCATATAAAATTTGAGATTACTTTTCCAGTTCCTGTAAGAATTGTGTTGAATGTTTAATGGACATTGCATTGAATTTGTTGACAGCTTTTGGTAGAATGGTTATTTTCATATGAATCCTACTGGTCTGTCAGAAGTCTTTCTGTCTTCTGGTATCTTTTTCAAATTTCTTTCTTTAATGCCCAAAGTTTTTATTATACAAGTCCTTCACTTCCTTGGTTAAATTTATTCCAAGATATTTTATAGGTTTTGAGGCTATTTTGAATGGGAGTTTTCTAGTGGAGTCTTTAGGGTCTTTTATGTATCATATCATTTGTAAATAAAGATACTTTGACTTCTTCCTTTCCAGTTAGTATCCCCTTTATCTCTTTCATTTGTCTTATTGCTCTAGTTAAGACTTCAAGTGCTATGTTGAACAGGAATGGAGAAAGTGGACATCCTTATCTTGTTCCTAGTTTTAATGGGAATGTTTTCAGTTTTTCTCCATTTAATATGTTGTTGGCTGTGGACTTGTTACATATTACCTTTATTATGCTCAGGTATGTCCCTTGTATTCCTAGATTCTCTGTGACTTTTATCATTACTGGATGTTGGATTTTGTCAAAGGCCTTTCCTGAATCTAATGAGATTATCATGTGGTTTCTGTCCTTGGGACTGTTTATGTGGTGAATTACATTTACTGGACTCTGTATGCTGAACCAACCCTGTATCTCTAGGATGAAGCCAACTTGATCATGGTGGATAATCTTTTTAGTGTGTTCTTACATTTGGTTTGCAAGTGTTTTATTGAGAATTTTTGCATCTACCTTCATCAGAGAGACTGCTCTATAATTTTCTTTTTTAGCTTTGGCTGAAATATGTATTCTTTCATGACCTTTAGGACATTGGTCCAAGCCCTTTTGATTTTCATACTCTCCATCGAAATGTCAGCTGTTTTTCTGATGTACCTGCCTTCATATGTGACATGATCGTTCTCTCTCAGAGCTTTCAATATCTTTTCTTTGCTCTGTATGTTTAGAATTTTTTATTATATGATGTAGGAAGTTTCTTTTCTGGTCCTGTCTACTTGGTGTTCTATATGCCTCTTGTATATTGATAGGTATCTCTTTCCCTAGATTTGGAAATTTTTCTTCTACAATTTTATTAAAAATATTTCTGTGCCTTTGACCTGGGTTTCCTCTCCTCCTTGTATGCCTGTGATTCATAGGTGTGTTCTCTTTACAGTGTCCCAGAGGTCTTGCACATTCTGTTCCTGGCTTATTTTAGATTTGACATTTTCTTTGATTGAGTGATCCATTTCCCCAAGCTTGTCTTCTAGATCTGATATTCTCTGTTCCATTTCCTCCACTTCCTTTTTTGCTTCTTTCCTCTAAGATTTTTGTTTGAGTTCCTGAACTTTTCAAGTTTTACTTCAGTTTTGGCTTTTCTTTAGAGATTCTCTCTCTTTACTGAATTCTTATTTCATGCTTTGAAATATTTTAGTTATTTCATTTAACTGTGTTTTGATGGTCTTTAGTCAGTCTTTTATTCATATCTTCTTTGAGTTCTTTGAACATATTTATAATTGCTATATTGAAATTATTGTCTTGTGAATCCATTAGGTTGCCATTCAGGAAATATTATGATGGGAAACTAATTTCTGTAGGGACATATATCTTGGTTATTTATGTTTTTCTGATGAGACCTACACATCTGGACTTGTGTCGTTGGTGGTGTTTCTTGGTATGGGTTGATGATATCATCTTTGCTGAAGAGTTGTTTATATACTTGTTTGCTATTTCCCCAACTTGTCAGGCTATGGTCCAGCCAAGTAGTGCTTAGCATTCAGTTTTGAGGCCACTTTATGTTGTTGAACAAATAGAATATAAGAAGTGGTCTCAGTTAATGTAGGGATAGGGGCATCTTTTGAGTTGAGGTTCCAGGGTTGACTCCTTGTGTTCCCTGGCAGGTCTGGGAAAGCTCCTAAGTCTGGGGTCTCACAAGGTTCCCAGCAGAGCTGAGATGGTAGAGTGCAGGGAGGTGTGGGGAAAACTCTTTTCTCCTTTTAATTTGATTATATCAGGTATTTTGTCACAGCATTGGAACATTTACTGAAAAATAAATATGTACAGCTTTTATTTGTCAAATTGAATAAAGGAAGGGAGGGAAGGAAAAAAGGACGGATTACCAGACCAAAGTAAATAGTACGTGTTTCTGTTTTTAGATACTATATTAAAAATAAAGATTTCCTGAAAATCTTAAAACTACACTGAGATTCTCTACTCAGTCAGAACAGTTATTATCATCAAGAAAATAATTATAAACAAATGCTAGTAAGAATGTAGATAAAGAGAAACTTTTAGACACTGTCAGTAAAAATACAAAGTGGGTCCAATGACTATGAAAAATCAGTATAGAAGTTTCTTAAAAGAGTAAAAATAGAACTACCATATGACTTCACTATATCACTCCTAAGAATATGCCTGAAGATCTCTAGGGCAGTATACCACAAAGATACTTGTACAACCATGTGTATTGCAGTACTAGTCACTATAGCCACAAGATGGATGCAGTCTAAGTGTGTATCAACACATGAACAAAATATGTGGAATTTTATTCAGCTTTAAAGAAGAAATTATGTCATTTCCTAGAAAGTAAATGGTACTGGACATCATCATGTTAAGCAAAATAAGCCAGATTCAGAAAGATAAATACCATGTGTTTTCTCTCATATGCTTAATCTATATAATATTAATATATAAATGAATGAAAGTAGACAGAGGACAATGAGGAAGAAGGAAGGGGTCTAGAGGGAGGAAATAAAGAGGAATAAGAGAGGATAATGACGGGGGCTGGAGAGATGGCTCAGCAGTTAAGAACACTGGTTGTTCTTGCAGAAGACCCGTGTTCAAACCCCAGCACCCACATGGCAGCTAACAACTGTCCATAACTCCAGTCCCAGGGAATCCAACAGCCTCTTCTGACCTCCTCGGGCATTACACATCATAGGTGCACTTACCTACATGCAAGCAATACACGCATACACATAAAATAAAAATAAATAAATAAAATAAACATAATTTTTTTTTAAAAAGGGAGGGTAATGGAGAAAAGGAAGAAAAAGTATCACATTTTTATCACATGCAGAATTTATATGTATATACATATAATCACATGAAAACAAAGAACTATTGGGGGGGAAGTGGACCACTGAGAGGGAAGAAGAGGAATGGGAGAGTGGAAGAACGTATACATGAGCAAGGTCCAATGACACATGTGTATGAAAACACATATGACAGAAAAAGAAGAATTTCAGTTTGACTAACAACTATCTTTTAAAAGAGTCTATAGACACCAAACATCCTCTAAACATTAACCTTGGAGTGGCCCTTAAAGGTGAGTGGGTCAGGCAGCACCATCCAAAAAGGGGAAGCTGTGGGGCAACCAAAGCTGGATGGTGAGAGGCCTGCCTCCCGCTCTTCAGAGAACACGGACTCTTTAGGAGGTAAGTGGCTACAAGTAAGGGGCGATAGTGAGGTTCTGGGTGGGCAGTGAGAGACAGCACAGACCACTGGACACACAAAATGAGAAGGCAGTCACTGGGTGGGCAGTGAGAGACAGCACAGACCACTGGGCACACAAAATGAGAAGGCAGTAAGTGTGGTGATAACAGAAATCTTTCAGGTCCTGGCTCAGCCCACAGGGGCCAATCGGACATCGTGGTGAGACCTAGAGGTCTGAGAAAAAGGAAGGGAGCTCAGCTCCAGGCTCCGTGGATCATGACGTGAGCACTCTGACTGAGGGTGCAGAACATCCCCAATGACCACAGTGTAGAAATGTCAAGGAGGAGGTCTGACCACCTCGGCAGAAGTGCTGAGAGGCCTGGAAGCTCAGAAAAGGGATGAGGCCCCTGGAGTTTTGCCAGGATAATGTCACTGGTGGTTTTGGTAAAAGTAGTTCCTCCGAGGTAAAGACCAGGGAACAAGAGCCACTCGTCTGAAAATGCACTGCGGCAGGAACCATGCTCTGTTATGTTTGTATTTCCCCAGCACATAGCACAGAGCATAACGGGTTCCATTTCTCCTGCTGAGAACTTCAGCCAGTGCCAGATTTCAAGTAATCCAGAAAAAGGCACTCGTAGGAAAATAGAAGACATGTTGCAGGAATCGATTCTCTAATAAAAACAAAGAAACAGGGCCTGACATAGAAGGAATTCTGTGAAAGCAAAGGAGAGACATTGCCCTTGGGTTTGACATAAATCAACATGATCAGTTAATCTTTATGTGCATTAATTTTCTAATTTTGAGAAAATATATTTATAGGTTTAATAATAATGTATGTTTATCCCCAAAGAGTGTTAAACTCAGAAAAAATTGAGATAAGAACTATATATATAAATATTGTGTGATCCCCCCACCACCACCATGTTGGTAACATGTTGGGGATTTCCCTAACCTTTGTACCTTTTTCTCAGAGTTCAGATCATATCATGCATGCAATTTTACATCTGCTGTCTTCCCTTAACCTCATATCATAAGCTTTTCCCCAAAATTAACGAAAATTTTCATAAAAATAAGTTTCCAACTGTGCAGATGTGCCAATGTGTAGTGAGTTGTTCCCTTGTGGGTCGATATTTAAATTACTTCTTAGTGTTACAGTAACTAGTGTGGAGATGAGCATCTCTGAGAGTGTCCACTCTGGAAGAGGTGTGCTCACGGTATGAATTTGCTTTTCTCGTTAATGACCAGTCACTTGTTTATTTATTCACTCAGAAAACATCTACCAAACATCTGAGTGAGGAGATCCCATTCTAGTGCTGATAAAACCAGAGAGCAAGAGACTCAAAACCCTGCTGTATGGAGCGTACGTCACAGGGCTCAGACTGGGGAGCATACATAGTGACCACGGCAGAATTTAACAGCGTGTGGGCTTTGTGGATAAACCAAGGCAGTGTGATGTGTGAGTGCTGGGAACACCAAGGCCTCCCTGTGAGGCAATCTTTGATGAAGCCCTGAAGGAAGGCAGGGCAGTGCTTCCAAGAAGTGCTCACTAGTGAAGCTGAGTGTGATTTTCTGTGTTGTTCACAAGGGACTGCCTTCACTCCCCAGCTGGTTCTTTTGTCATTGGTCAGCTCTACCAACTGCCTTTAACCTCAAGGTGTTCTCTATAACAGAATTATAATGTTCAGTTATATAAAAAAATGACTAAGGCTCAGTGAAAAGTCACATTTAGCCTCAGGCCCAGACAGCAGGTCAGTCACTGTGCAGGTTGCCACCCAATGACTGATCCATGATCCAAAATGGCTAAGGCTCTTGTGTGGAGTCCTCCTGCCTCCTGAGACCTTTCTCAGTGACAGAACCAGGTCCCAGGCTGAGCACCAACTCTAGGTTTCTCCTTTCAGAGCTCAATGTCCTAAAATCAGTTCAGGACAAGAATACTCAAGTCACTCCCTTCCTAGAAAGTTTCCTTGAGTGGTATCCTGTGCCTGTGCACACTTGCCCCGACTGGCTTCTCTTCAAGCAGTTCCCCTTGTGCCCTCCAGACAGGCCGGTTCCCTGCAGCATTTCCTTCCCTGCTAAAGGCCTCAGAAGGAAGCCACCTTCATTATTCCCACCCAGGGCAGCTCCAAGGCCATGCTGAATAGACCTGCAGGAAGGGAAGTGATCAGTGTCCACGGTCAGAGCAAACCTAGTTCCTCCTGACCTCCTTCTGGCCCTGGTCTGACCAGTTAGAGGTGGGAAAATGTAGAAGCCTGCCTCTCACCATAGTATCCACTGTGCTGGGGATAATTTACCATTCCTGTGTTCCCTCTGTGTGTGCAGATACATCCTAGATGTGTGTGCCCAGGCTGGGTCCAACCACATAGCCTGCTTGGGAGGTGAACTCATCTGCTTGTTATAAGATATTCCTGTCAAACACATGTCTGACCTTACAAGCCCAAGTTCCCTGGTGAGCTTTTTGCATTAGTTACTTTTCTCATTGCTGCAACAAAATGCCTGACAAAAGTAACTTCAGGGAGGAAGGGTTTATTTTGGCTCACAGTTTTGAGGGTACTGCTCCCAACCCATGGAATGAAGCCACTCACAGTTAATTCAAGTGGGTCTTCCCACCTCCATTAATCTAATCTAGAAACACCCTCATGTGCCTGAGGTTAATTTCCATGACAATTCTCCATCCTGTTTGGTTGTCAATCAATATTAACATTCACTTCCAGCTTTCTATCCTATACCTCATCTTTGTTATTGTTTTCTGTCTCTGGCAGTGACACTGCAGGACCCAGTGCTCAATGGCCTCAATATCCTCTCTCCCCTTGCTGTTGCTCTGGTAGTCCCAGGGCTGTCTTCCTTCCTTAGCATGCCCTGCCTTTTCATAGCTTGCATCTCCATCCTACTCCCTTGCAAATTTGTCTTCCTAAAATTTCAGTTGAGGTATGTTACTTATAACTACAAATTTTAATATGAATATCTTACCCCTTCTCTTCCAACTGTTGTATTAAATGTGTGGTCCTCAGACCCCCCGAGTCAACCTCCTCACACTCCTATCCCCCTTACCCACTATCCGATAGAAATATAGATTCCAATGCCTACTAGGAATCCCAGTCTCCGGGTCAGACTTTATATGATGTTGAAGAAACAATGTCTTGCCCAAAAAGGATGCGTGCCTTTGTGATTTGGAACCTCTCTAGGGTCTTCCCTAACGGGTTCACATCCCTGTCTAGTCTCTCAGGGCTCACCCAGACTCTTCTACTAATAACCTGTCATACATCAGCCATTGTAGTCTCGAACTAGAATGTTCTTTCTATTCTTGTACTATATTGAAGTCCTCTTCCTCTCCCCTACTTTGTACTTTCCCACAGAATGGCACCTTTAGGGGATGAGTGATATGTACCCCACACCAGGCTGAGTCACTGTCGGCACACCCTAAAGGGCCACCCTGGCTCTTGGCCATGGCTCACTGCTGCATCCTGTGCCTCATAAGAACTATAGAGCTGAGATAAATCACAGAACCTTAGGAGAACATCACCATGTCCCATGCAGGTAGCCATTCTAGCTTGAGCTTTGGGTCTCCAGTACCACAGCAAGGGGAGAAAGACAAAGGTGTTCAGCTTTGGGGTCACAGTAGCAGTGTCGCAAGTTTAGGAGTCTGTTTTTGCAAGCTTGCCCGCTACAGAAGGCAGCTGAGTCTGACAGAGTATCTTACTGACCTCCTAAACAATACTGAGCTATACACAGGGCAGGGAGCCTAGGCAGAGCAGGGCACAGAGCAACACAGAGAAGTACTCACGGGCCCATGTGAAGGATGACTCATGGCAATGCAAAGAGGGGAAGAAAGCATGAAGGGTGAGCTTGATCCTCAAATCCAAGAATGTAGCACCTACTTCTGTAGCTCTGAAGGGCCTGTTCCCACAGCGAGTCCACACGTCCTGGGAAGTCAAGTTCTCCCAGGTTATACTATGGCACATTGGGATGTCTTGCTACTCAGCAGATAGAAAAGCCAGCAGACAACTCTCCTTCTCTCCTTGTCATTTTCAAGTTTCATCTGATACCAACTGTCCCCAGGGTGCCTAAGTCCTGAGGGTATCCCTATGCTGAGTGCATCAATCTTGTCACAAAAGATTGAGGATAGCACTCGTGTCAAGGATAGTACCACTACTGATAAGGCCTTCAAGGACAGACTGTCTTCAGAAAAATCCCATAGGCTTATGCAACATCACTGAACAAATACATACTGATGGAGAGGCTTCTTTAAAATGGGTATCAAGCTGGGCCTGGTGGCACACACCTTTAGTCCCAAGACTCAGGAGGCAGAAGCAGGTGGATCTCTGTGAGATCGAGGTCAGCCTGGTCTACATAGCAAGTTCCAGGCTAGCTGGGGCTACAGAGAGACGTTGTTTCAAAACAAACAAACAAAAAAGGTATCAAAATGAATATGAGCAGCTCCTGGAACTTAACTTTGCTAATGAGATTTGAACTTGAATTTCAAAAAGAAAAATACATTGAAGGAACCAGAGCATGTTGATTTATAATTTATAAAGGTGAAGGTAAAAGAACAGAATATGTTACAAACTGCTTATTACAGACACCATGGTAAAAAGCAGGAAAGAGCACAAACTTACCCAGGGCATATAAATTATAAAATAAAAAGTTCATACAAATCAAAAATTACTAAAATTCAATTATTTTAAGCATCCAAAAGTTCAATGCAGTTCATTCTCTCTGAGCATGCCCACACGCAGCCCAGAAGAATTCATTTCGAATGCTGAACACACTGTCAGGGACCACAGTGCGCTCTGGTTATTCCAGATCCAGCAGAGTGCATCTGCTAAAGAGTCTTGATAAGAACACTCACAACTCGCCCTCTGAGGTCTTATCTTCTTTATGAATTGATGCTTTTTACACTTAGTGGTTGATACCAAAGAAAAACAATATATTCTGTGGAAATAAGTAGCCAAGCCCATGGATTTCTTCAAAATACTCTCTACTGCCTTTGAATCATGATTTTGCAGAGACTCAAAGAACAATGTTTAGAAGAGAAAGGCAATTTTCAGAGGGAGCTTCCTAACAGCAGTGTGGGTCTGAGCTGGATGAGTGGCCTGGTTTCCTTCAGCCATACTGAGGACTTCCAACAGGCTGGGCAGAGACCTTTCCAAGTAGATGCTTACAACGTCATGAAGGAGAGGACACTAAAAGGGGACCTCAAATTAACCGAAAGAAGAAAAGAACAACCAAGTTGCTCACAAGCTCAGCGGAAAGGAGGGTTCCATCTCACTGGAGGTCTCAAGACATTCCTGAGCAAATTTGTGCCATCAATACTCCTTGTGACTGTTACCTTGCAATACTCCTTGACTGTTATCTTGACTGTTTTATGTTAAATAACCTATGATCACATGTGTCCTTAGAGATTGCCAAAATGTCCAAACTCACTGAAAGTTTAATGTCCCCAGCATGATGTGTGTCCAAGCCCACCGTGTCATTAATGCTGTTATTTTGCTTGCACTCTGTCCAAAACTTCAAAGGTTTGAGGCGAAATGGCTAGGCAACACGAAAAATGTGCATCTTACAGAGTAACTGGCCTGACTCTGCAGTGGCTTCAAGGGAGTCACAACAAGCGCCACTTTTATTCACTCTTGGGCCACAGGAAAGCTACAGACAGATGCTGAAGCCTCCTTGGAGGAGACGGTGGAAAGGGAGGCATAGGATGTTCACATCTCCCATGTTAATCTTCCCAGTGGAGGGACAGGTGGGGTTGGGATGCAGGTAGAGCAAAGGCATTAGCTATTGTGTATTGTGAGAAGTAAATCGGGGGCAGAGGGGAATCAAGGAGACATAATCCAAGTCAACAACAACTATTGGACTGTTATCTATAAGCCAGGTCATGTCTATTTGGCTGCACTGCCCCAGGACCAGCCTGGGTCCAGGAAGAGGAGAAAGAGGAGATCGATAAAGAAACCATCCTAGATGGAGACCCCAGAGAGGGTACAGGAGCAAGCCCAGGCTCGGGAGTGCAGGCTACCCTCCTGCTGTGTGGTGAAGCTGATCTCCCTCCAAGCTGGTTCGTTTCCACCTGGGAACTCCAGGTGTGCTCCTTGCTGTGAACATGTTCATCTCTAAAGTAGGACCATAAACCCCACTTCACTTCCCTGGTAGTAGTAAACTGTGACAGGAAAGCATTGTCGAGTGCAACAGGATGCCTCTTTGAAGTAACAGAAACTTTGAAGTAACAGACTGGTGTTGTCTTGCTGCTAAGCTGAGGGTACATTCCAGGCCTACCTGTGAGATCAGAAAGCCAGGGATTCTTATCCAGTCAGACCAGGGAGCAGGCCTCCCTTCCAGTTAAGACAAATTACATGTTCCCTATCTCCTAAGGTGGGTCTGTCGACACTTCCATGCCACACCACGTTGGGGACCTGCTCTCAGACAAAAGCAGAAGGTTCTAGAAGTGTCAGCCTTTCACTCAAGTTCAAACTCCCATGTATGAATTCCACATTCAACTTCTAAGCACGTCTTTTTTTGTGGTTTCCAGTGGCTTGGAAGATAGATGGAGACCATATATTGAAGTTCCTGTCCAAATAGGGTTTTGATTGCCTGACCTGTATAACTCTCTCGTACTTAGAACAGGAAAAAAATCAGCTACATTTATAAATGGGAGCCTTAGAATTTTTAAAAATTATTTATCTATTTATTTTTACTTTGTGTGTATGAATGTCTCACCTGCATGTGGGTAAGTGCACCTGTGTGCAATGCCTGCAGAGGTCAGAATAGGACATTGGATAACCTGGAACTAGAGTTACAGACAGTTATTAGCTGCCATGTGGATTCTGGGAACCAAACTCGGGTCCACTGCAAGAACAACGATTGCTCTTAACTGCTGAGTCATCTCTCCAGCCCTCAGAATCTTACAATATTGAAAAAGAAAATAAGTTCATGTTTTCTTAAATGTATGAAGAGAGAAGTTGGAGAATTTGTTATAAGTTATCTGATGTTGAAGTTAAACTTCTTGATGATTACTGAAATCAGTTTGCTGTATATAGCCCTTTAAACATTTGTGTTCCTCAGGAGCACAGCACAAAAGTCTCCATGCTCCAGCTGCCTCTGTGAAACCTCCCCAAGCAGCTAGCTTGGGGTGACTCCAGGACCCAGAACCAGAGCAAGCTGAAGAAACAGGCCCCAGTCACTGTCTTGCTGCTTCCTGTGATGCCTCTACCTGGAATTTTCCTCTACTTTGCTCTGTCTGGAGAAGCTCAGCTCTTTAATCGAAGTCTTGCTCAACTGTGACTTCTCACTTTCTTCATACTCTCTCAATAGCCTCATGGTGTGTCTACTGAGTGGGGTGTTTTCTGTCTGTATCTCACTGAAAGGTACAATGATCTCATACAAGTCATATGTCACCTGCAGTCACTGGCCTATGACATCATGAATAAATGCACTCGGTGCATACACTTATCAAAGCATTGTACAGCACTCCATTAAATTTTTGTTTTTATGTGTTGTCTAAAAAGATAACTTTAACTTGAAAAAGATTTGACCCCCTGCTTTGGGAATTAACTTTGAATGACATGTGAGTCAATAATAATGCTTTGGAGTAAAAACCTCATCTTTTGTCTTTCTCCCTCAGCAGGAGGAAAGCGCAAGAGAACCGCTCTTGTGTATTCATAAACATCAGACGTAAGCAGTATCAAGTTTTTGATGCAACTGTTTGCCAGTTTCTCTTTTTGTCCCTTGTTGTAGGGCAATCTGCATTAATAAACCGTGATGGAAATTTTTAAAAATTAGTAAACTATGTTGAAAAAAGAGGAGATGGAAATTTTTAAAAATTAGTAAACTATGTTGAAAAAGGAGGAGATGGAAATTTTTAAAAATTAGTAAACTATGTTGAAAAAAGAGGAGAGGGAAAAAGAGGAGAAATCAAGCAGGTGAAAATCACAGAGAAGCCAGCACAGAAAAGATGTCCTGACGATCCTGTATGGATGCAGGAGGTGCTAGTTACCCAGATGGCCCTTGGGAAAGAAGGGTTCTCTCCACCTTTGACTGGAGAAGGTACTGCTACCCTGTCTCCAGGGGCCTTCAACTCTCCTTTGTAAGGGGATGGAGAAGCTTCCTTTGGGCAAGTCAGCATGCTCTGATAATCTGCCCCCTTGCCCACCCCTACAGAGATCAACAGCCAAGGTCAAGTGACTAGACAACCTGACTGGGGCTGTACTGGGCATGCTGCAGAGAAAAAGGGCCACTCCCCAAAGGAATCACAGTGCAGATGGTCTCCAACTTACCTTAGTTTGAATTAATGTTTTTTATTTCACAATAGCATGAAAATGAAATACATCCAGTAAGATTATCCTTTGAATTTTGATATGGCTTTTTTTTTTTTCAAAATAAATATCTACTCTTTATTAAGAGACTGGATAAAGGGGGCATTGCTGGAGAGATGGCTCAGCAGTTAAGAGCACTGACTGCTCTTGCAGAGGACCCAGGTTCAGATTCTAACACCCACAATGCAACTAACAACCATCTATAACTCCAGATTCAGGGGATCTGACGCCCTCTTCTGGCCTCCATAGGCATTGCACAACACAGTTACACATATATATGCAGGCAAAACATTCATACGCATGAAATAAAATCAGTCAATTAATTTTTGAAGAACCTAAAAAAAGAAGGAAACAAAAATAGAAAAATCTGGGGCTGGAGAGATGGCTCAGCAGTTAAGAACACTGGTTGTTCTTCCAGAAGACCCAGATTCGAATCCCAGCACCCACATGGCAGCTAACAACTGTTCGTAACCTAGTTCCAGGGGACTTGACAGCCTCTTCTGTCCTCCATGGGCATTGCACAACATGGGTGCACTTACCTACATGCAGGCAATACATGCATACAGCTAAAACAAAAATAATAGATAATATTTTTTAAAAAAGAATAGAAAAATCATTGAAAAAATTTCAATAAAACTGGTTACTTTTTTACCTTTAAATTTTTTCAAGAGCTTCATACGGGCATTGCACTTGCATTATTTCCATCCTTCCCAGTGCCCCTCCTCCAACTTCTTCCACGTCCCTCCACTCCCTCCCAAGTACTTGTCCTCTTCTTTGATTATTATAGCTATATGTACATAGATACATTTATAAATACACGTTTATGTATATATAATGCATTGAATTCATTCAGTGCTGTTCATATGTACCTGTGTTTTGGGCTGCCCCCTTGGGATTAGACAACCTCTCAGGGTACTAGTCCCTGGAGAAAACTGATCCCCACCCCCATACCTCAGCATCCATTGACTGCCTACTGTTCTCCATCGTGATTTGGGACCCTGTGAAATTTTCTCCATCCACCTTGACAAAACTGATTTTGTCATTATGTAAATCTTGCTAGACTACCATCTGTGGATATTTTATTGTTTTTGCTTTTGGTTTTGAGGCAAGGTCTCATTATGTAGCCCTGGTTGGCCTGGAACTCACTATGTAGACCATGCTGACCTTGAACTCACAGAAATTCACCTGCCTCTGCTGCCCAAGTGCTGGAATTAAAGGTGAGTATCACCAAGCCCAGCATCCTTCAAGTTTTGAACTTGGATCCTTTCCTAGGTTAGCCATAATACAGTCAATCCTGTCTGAAATGTGGGGTAGTGGCAGCAAGTGGCAGCTCCCAGTCATAAGAGGTAACAACAGTGTAGTGTGTGTTGTGCTCTGAAGCAAGATGTTTGGTAGTTTAGATGGACTGATGCACTTCGACCTTTGGTATTTTCAACTTATAATGGGTTTATTCAGCTATACCTACTTAGAAAAGTCCCCTATGGGACTGGTTCTGGGGGATGCTGGGCAAGGTAGTGAGGAGCACAGTTTCAGATAAGAGATTGCTGTCAAACACAGCATGACATCCCCAGCAACGGCCCTGGAGATGTTGGAAACCAACATCACTCTAGGGATCCCAGAAGTATGAGAAAGCAGTGGCCCACACCAAGCAGGGGAGATGTGAACAGCCAGGATGTGGAGGGAGAGCAACGCAGCTAAACACTTCACTTCCTACTCATCCTGAGAGCCCACATTCACCAGCACCGCCAGTGACCACTGGGGTGGTTTCTGCCAATATGGGCTCTGCAGGTTAGAGGTTCAGGATACACAGAAAGGGTGCCACTGGGCTTGAAGCTGGAGTTGGCATTTGGGAGGTTCCTTTGCTGGGAGCTGGCAAGGAGAAGAAACTATCAACTCCCTGGTTGTCAGGACATGTGGTATTATCATTTATACAATGCAGAGGAACCAAGGGACCCACTTGGGCACCCTTGTCCTTTGTTAGTGTGGAAGGAAAATTGCAAAGAGTGCAGACCATTTGGACCAAGAAAGGCTTGGTGATCAGCAGTTCAGGCTCTTCAAGGACAAAAGCTAGGGTATTGTTCCTGGTTCAGAGACAGACTCTTCTACAAAGACATTTTCTATGGTTATGTCAAAATGCCTGAGGCTGGATATACATAAAGAAAAAGGCTTTCTATTTAGCTCACCATTTGGTGGTTCTAGAGTATGAAACTAACACCAACTTAGATTTATCCAGACAACTCCACTGCTGAGGACCCAATGGCTGATGGTATCCCAGTGGCAGGGATACATGAAAGGGAGAGATCCCAGAGATGCTGGAAGCTGGAAACTGGGTAGGCTTGCTGTCCATCTTTAATTACATTCTTCTCATGACAACTAACTAGGTCCGAGGGAACTACCCTTCGGAGGGCAACATTTATAATGGTCTAGTTACTTTCATTAGGTCCCACCTCTTAAAGATCTCACCTTCAGGACATCGAGGACCAAATTTCCTGCATGTGAACCCTGGCAGAAACCATATCTAAACAATAAAAATACCAGAAAAGATAGAGGAAGAAGCCCTTGTTGGACCAGCAACAAGACCCAGGGCTGAAATTTATCCTACTTACCTTCCTCTTGCGCATTTCCTCCAGGATAGGGTTGTTGGAAGTCTTAATTTGTGTTCTACTTGTATAACTGAATACTGGGAAATTTACAAAGAAGAGAAGTTTACTTAGCTCACAGTTCCAGAGGCTGGAAAAGCTAAGAGCATGAGGTCATCTTGCTGCATCGTACATGATACAAGTTGTCACAGGGTGACCCAAAGCAAGGTGCTAGCTCAGGTCTCTCTTCTTGTTCTTGGGCCTCTATACCATCTGGGGGACCACACTTAGGACCTCATCTAATGTGAATTATCTCCCAAAAGTCTGGCCACCAAATACATTAAAATTCCTAATCCATAAACTCTGGGGAATATATTCAAATCACAGTACCAGATATGCATCTGAATTTCAGATAGCTAGAGCAGTGTCAAACACTGCATACTCATACTTGACAGTTATTCACTTTTTGTCTGAAATTCAAAGTCATTTCTGAATTCCACAATTTTATGTACCATAACCTCTTCCAGGCAGAGAGGCACACAGGCCACCCCCAGAAGCTTAAGCAGTAAGTAGAAGCAGACACTCTCCTACACTGCTCAGATCCTTGCCTGGGAGTGGTAGTCTTGTTTTCCCAGGTTTGGTAAGATAGTACTTGTGGATATTGCTCCAGGTAAAGAAACTACCACGTTCCATTCATCTCTTTACATAGACGCAGCCCAAAGCACCTGGCCACCCATCGGTATAAGCACCCTTCCCCACCTTGGGGCTGGCTCCTCCTAGCTCCAGGTTTCTGTAAGTGGTCTGCCACCATCTTGGTTAGCACTGCTTCTGCTCTGCTCTCTCTGCCCAATCCTGTTTTCTTCCCCCTTGACTTCAGAGATATTCATCCCAAGAGCTTCCTAAGACAGGCTAAGCATCTATAATTCAAAAACCTCTTGAGCATTAGTATAATGTTACAGATGGGGGGTCTGGAGAGATGGCTCAGCAGTTAAGAGCACTGGCTGCTCTTGCAGAGGAACTGGCTTCGATTCCCAGCACCCATATGATAGTTTAACAACCATCCATAACTCCAGTTCCAGGGGATCCGACACCCTCTTCTAACCTCCACAGGCATTGCACGACAGAGGTACACTTACACACTCATACACATAAAATAAAAATAATAAATAAAAGATGGAACGCCAACACAATGAAACACTTTATTTTATGCACAATATTATTGAAAGCATTCTATAAAATTACCTTCAGGCTGTGTGTAAAAGGTATGTGTGAAACAATGGATTACATGTTTAGATATGGGTCCTGGATTGATTTCCTTCCCTGTCTCAAGCCCTGTAGCAAGAGCTTGAGACGGTTGGTCACATCGCATCCACAGTCAGGAAGCAGAGAAAAATGAATGTTGATGCCCAGGACCCAGGCCAAGGAATTATTATTCCATTCACAGGTAAAATGGGCCTTCCCATCTCAACTGACTGAATCAAAGTAATCCCTCACACACACATCCATGGACTAATCTAACCAAAAGAATTCCTCATAGGTATTCCTAGAGGTTTGTCTGCTAGGTAATTCTAGTTCCTGTCAACTTAACAATAATTAGCCGTCACAGGCCCCAAATAAGCTATCTCAGTATGTATATTCCAATATTCCACAATTAAAAAAAAAAAACAAATCAGAGGTAGTTCTTGTTCCAAACCTTTTGGATGCAAGATACTCAACCCATAAAGTGAGACTTCATTTCAGTCACCACTTCCCCTATGACAGACGAAGTGTGTGGATTCTTGGTGGTACCGTTTTCCAATCTCGGCAGCAGGAGTCTTTCAGTCCTACTTCTGCAGGCTCTCATGTTCTCTTCCTTATTATCCTCTGTGACCCATCTGTCTGCTATGACTGACAACATGTGCCTCTCCCTAGAACCCTTCCAGGACTTCTGGTCATTCCTCTTTGTCTGTCAGTCCCAGCTACAATCAGACATTTGTTATGACTCTCTTCTCCTAACAAGGGATGTGGGACATGGTGCTATGGCTACTGCTGAACACCAACATAAAAAGCTAGTGCAAGGTTCTTCCTGAATCCTTTCTTCCTGCCAGTGACCAGGGATGTTCCAGATTGACCCATCCTGAATATCTCACATGAACAAGAAGGAACTCACACCCCCAAAGGGGACTAGTTTGTTGTTTATAAACATGAAGAAAGGAGGCATGTTGCCCTAGAGTCTTACACTTTGTGACTCCTCATTACATAATTGATTAAAATGACAAGTCTCATTTCCTACAAGCCTGAAAGTGGGTTATACTCTGGGTACCATATCACAATCTAACTTTTCTTAAAACATATACTCTACCATCCCAAGTGCCCCAAGTGGTAAGAATACAGCCTCCTCTGTGACAAGTGATGGGTACACTGTTCTCCAGTGTTTGGCTAAAAGAACGGCAGATGCAGTTTAGAATAATCCAGTATCAAGTACTGCTGCAAATGGGTGAAATTAGATAATGCCATTTGCCTTTTCCTATTGCTTCAGTTTTCAGAAAGTTGTCCATGGAGATTGCACACAATTTGTATTTTTGTTGGCTTGGGAAAGGGAATTGGCAGTAGCAAGTGGTTCCTTGCTTAGAGACACGTCACTGCTTACGCAGCAAGCACAAGTCAGCAAGAAAGGAGCATTACAACGGAAGGTCTTAGAGTGCTGGCAATCAAAGGGGACAAAAGGGGACTAGTTCGTTGTTTACAAACATGAAGAAAGGAGGCATGTTGCCCTAGAGTCTTACACTTTGTGGCTCCTCATTACATAATTGATTAAATGACAAGTCTCATTTCCTATAAGCCTGAAAGTGGGTTATACTCTGCTAGGAAAAAGCTACATGTGTCTGTTCACTCCAGGCACTAAAGAAGCGACAAGCTGCTTCTCAGCATCTGGTGCTCTGGGGATGTTTGATGTTAGAACTGTGCAAAGTCATCAAATATACAATTAGCACAGTCGATTCATATCTATACAAAAAGTTATACAGTTTTATGTGTCATATTGCATTAACAAAGAATGTGTCACTTTACTCAGAACACTCAGTTCAGTTCAGTTCTTGGGATCTGCCTGTCTCAGTCCCCCAAGGCTGAATTTATATGCATACAAAGCCATGGCCATATTTTCACATAAATGCTTAGGATTCAAACTCAGGTCCTCATGCTTGCAGAGTAGGCACTCTTACCCACTGAGCCATCTCCCCCACCCCTGACTTGCAAACTAAGGCTGCAGAGACGGCCAGTATCTCCTCTGGGTCTTCCCCTGAATTTATACAGCTGGACTAAATATGGCTACTCTGCCCACCAGGCAGATATGGTTGAAGGATCAAATGACATAAAGTCTATGACACCTCCCAAGTACTGATATAGGATACAAACAACCACACTCCCACTCTGGTGAACATTTGCGATATATGTGTATCACTTCATTATCACAACAGCACAGGGGGCAGGGTCACCATCATTCCCTTGACTATGGGCAAGTTAAAGTGCCATCCAAGGCCTCAGTGGTGTGCTCTCATTGAAGGCTGATCACCTCCTCCCTGCCATTTACCAGAGTAGTCAAGGATCATACATAGCATTCCACAGCATAGAACCAGAGCATAAGATGTTATTTATCAGCAATGACCTGCATCAAAACCACAGAGCATTTTTGTATTTTCCTGTTTTTTTAATTTTTTAATTTATTTATGCTTTTTATGTGTATGAGTGTTTTGCCTAGTTGTATGTAAGTGCACCTATGCCATGCAATGCCTGTGGAGGCCAGAAGATGGCATTGGATCCTCTGGAACTGGAGTTACTGGTGGTTGTTAGGCATCATATGGATGTTGGAAACCAAACTCAGGTCTTCTGCAAGAGCAGCCAGTGCTCTTTGAGCCATCTCTCCAGCCTTTTCCTGTTTTGTTTTTTTTTTAAATAAGCTATTAAAAATTATTGCATTTAAATATTTTTCAATGATAGAATTTCACTGTTTTTTTTTTTAATAAATTGTAATCCTCCTCCACTTTAAAGACCAAATTAGTGAGAAAGTACACTTATCCAAAATATAATTTCAGTCTTTTGGGGGTTTTGCTTTGCCGTGCTGTGCTATGTTGAGTATTGAACCCACACCTAGCATGTGATTAGCAATCATTCTACTGCTGTGGTTTGCTGAAGTTCACCCCTGACCAAGAAATTATTTTGTGTGTCTAATAGATGCTTTGTAAGCCATTTTTTTCTTGCAAGTGAATGTACAATTTGAATTTTACTTATTTTTATTTTATGTGTATGAATAGTTCGCCTGCATATATATAGGTGCACCTGTATTATACAATGCCTGTAGAGGTCAGAAGATGGCATTTGATCTTCTGAAACTGTAATTATAAATGAGTGTTAGGTACCATGTGGATTCTGGGAACCGAATCCAGGTCTTCTACAAGAGCAGCCAGTGCTCTTAATTGCTGAGTCATCTGTCCAGCCCAGAGTATATAATTTTAAAAGATCAATTCTTTAAATGTTGAATTTTGGTATATTCAACTTTGGACACAGTCTTTTAATATGAATTGGAAGTTTGCTTCATTTAGATTGTGTTCCCTGTTCAACAGCTATTTATCCAAATAATTCACTGAAATAATTTGCATATGGACAGTGAAGGTTGGCCTTTGTGACAGTCGGCATTTGAGGACAAATGTTTATTGTGGGAAGTGATTTTCTCAAGTCTCACTGGGAAACAGATAAGAGGAAACTTCAACTCCAAAGCCTGTCATTTCTCTTTCAATCACTGCTACAGTACAAGAAGTTCTTGGTAAGCAATAGGCAGCACCCATCTGGTCACTCCATCCTCTCCCTCAGCAACAATAGAGCTATCAAGACCTTCATTGATTCAAAAGTAAGTTTTAGGGGCTGGAGAGATGGCTCAGCCATGAAGAGTACTGACTGCTCTTCCAGAGGACCCGGGTTCGATTTCCAACACCCAAACGGCAACTAACAACCATCGGTAATTCCAGTTCCAAGGGATCCAAGGTTCACTTCTGGCCTCTGCAGACTCTGTATGACACGGGTGCATTTACATACATGCAGGCAAGACCCTCATACACATAAAATAAAAATAAAGAAAGAAGTTTTATTCATTGGTAAAGAGAAACTATTGCTTGCAAGGAACTGACGAAATTGGAGTTCATCATGTAAAATGAAATAAAGCAGTCTTGCAGACAAGTGTCTCATTTGTGAAGTTTAGGTGGGATGAACAATATGAGACTAAAAGGATGACTGCTTTGGGGTACAGAAAGGGGAACGTGAGGGGTGAGTGATAAGAAATGGCAACAGAGAGGGTGAATGTGATCAGAGCATTCTAGCTCTGTGTATGGAGATGTCATAATGAAACCCTTTTCTCTGTACAATTAATACATGTTAATAAAAATGTGAAGAGACCTAGTGATTCAAATAATTTATTCTTTACGTTCACCTAATGGTTAAAATATCACTTCTAAGTAGATCCATATGACAAACAAGTAAACCAGAAGATGGCGTTGAAGATTAGAGATCACATTTTAAAATGAGAGAGCTGTGTAAACTCTCAAAATGTTTCTTGCAATGACTGTTGTTTAAACTTCTAAAAACAGAGGATGTGGATGGGTGAGGAAAATGTTGAAACCATCTAAGCCAGTACAGAGGACACGTGTATGAAAGTACAGAAAGCTCTAGTTTGCCATTTTTGCCCTCAACAGTCCCATTTGCACATTTTGAAGCAAAGCAATTCCTTGACGGGGATGCAGTGCCGCCTGACGCAGCTACCTCTGCTTTGCTCCTAGAGGTGTCTCCAGTGCCCAGGGTAGTTTCTGACAGATAGAAGGTGCTCAAAGAATATTTGTGAATGAATAAAGCCTTGAAAGGAGAGGAAAACAGGTGTGACCAAAATTTTCTTTGAACGAAACTCCGTTGTTTATTACACAGACTCTGACAATGGAAAATTTACCGCTGTGAAAGAAAAGCATGTCATCCTGTTAATTTCTGAGAAAGTGTGTTAGTTTTAGGAAAAAGCATACCTGTGTGTCCCTCCTGCCTGTGCTGCAGTGGCTGAATTCAGCTGTTCAGTTAGTTAGGAGACCAGGAACTGTCACATAAGATGAAAAGAAAAACTGAGAAGTGAAATGAAAAGCTCTGCAAAAGTTGCAAGTTGACCTTGAGTGGCGGTGATCTAAAATCATATAGAAACTGGTGATCTGATGGTTTACCTGAAAACACCAAGTAAACAAATGCTCAGCCCATCCAAGGTCTGGTGAAAGTCAGTGGGTTAGAAAGTCTAGGGAAAGCCCAGGGAGTTAGTTCTGGAGGTCGAAGACACCCAGGAAAAATAAGCAAAATCCTAGGTCCACTGTTACTATTTTTTGAGGGGGAGAGGCATTTATACTTCGCTTAGAAAACTGACCAGACTGAGGTTAAAACTATCATTTTAGGGTGAACTGACGTCGGGAAATGCTTAAGTACTTGGATACTTTGGGATCCCCCCATCTCTGTCATGTTACCATAATTGAAACTTAGGGGGCTGTGTGTTGTCTGAGTCATCTCAATTTATCGGTTTCATAGATCCAAAGTGTTAGCATTTCAAACGTGTAGACACCATTATTTGGACCTTCGTTTATAGGATTCGGGCCTTTCCTATTCTGCTGTTAAAAGGTGTGATAGTCTGAGTTCGGCGGACAGGCATAGTTCCCTTTTGCCCACGCCAAGGATGCTTCCCATCTCTCAGTCCATCTCTTCTGTTTTGTGCTGTGAGAACTAGATCCGCTCGGCTCCGGACTCTCCGCCCACTTCCCGCCCTGGCCACCTCTCCGTAGATTAATCGACCTCAGCGCAGGTTCTATCACCGAAGCGAGATCCCACTGAGCAGAGGATCTCCAAGTGTTCCGTTGTCCCAAGCCCGGTTTCCACTGTCTCCAGGCGGCCATCGTCCCCAGCCGGACAACCTTGCCTGGGCCCAGGAGCGGGGCTGGAGGGCCGATCCCCGCCTAGGCGCGCAACGCCCTAGAAGGCGGAGCCGCCCCGCCCTGCGCGGGGCCCGCCCCCGGCTCTATAAAGTTCCTCTTTCTCACCTCACTTTCTTAGTTTCACCACTTGAATTTGGGACCCTCCATAGCCCTCAGCTCAGAGTGCGGGTGAGGTAAGGCCTGGAGCCTGGAGTCGGGCATGAGGAGAAGCAGGAGGTTGGTTCGAGAGGACAGGGCAGGAACCAGAGGTCCGGGGCTCGGTCTCAGAGCAGTGCGAGGAACCTTAGCTTGGGGACCAGAGGGAGCATGCGGGGTCTGGGAGCCTCAGATCGCACCCATCTGTCCTGGGCCGGAGCCTGCGCGCTGCAGGTCCGGTGGAAGGCGGCTTGGGCGCTTTAGAGCATCCGCACCGGCTGGGAAGGAAGAACTAACGGGACTGTCGCGCCTTCATAGGAACCCACACAGGCGACAGGCTTGTCCCCAGAGGGACAGCCCCTGACCTTGTTGGCTAGGGTAGCAAACTCCTTTCCCAGTCTTAGTTCCCAAGGGACCCAAAGTCGCCAAGGACTCAGCGCGTGGACCCTAGGCCAGCTGGCCAAAGAGGGTCAAGAGCTCCAAACTTGGGGGGCTTAGCGCCCCTTTCCCGCCTCTCCCTTCGCTTGCCCCGCCCAGCAGCTGGTGTCGCAGTCCTCGGCACCCCTATCCCCATCCTCCACCCTCCCTCGCAGAGCCTGGGGTCGCGCTGACCTCTGCGCGCTGAAATCTCTAGCTACTTGGCTGCCTTGCTCGCCCTATATCCACACTTCAACACTCTTCGCTTCCAGGGCCCACGTAATCCTTCCTGACCCGGGAGGCTGGGGCTTTGACTGAGACAAAGTGAGGATGTAGGAGCGAAAAAGCTGAAGGAAGAGCCAGGTGACGCGCACCTGGTCAAGTCTGGACGCAGGGCGGGGACTAAGGGCAGCCCACGTGCGAGCTCCTTCTTGCCTGGGGCAGCCAGAGCAGCTTAAAATCCAGAGCGGGAAGGAGTGGAAACAGAGAGAGGGAAAAGTGGAGTGGAAGCTGCCTGGGAGTGGGAGAGGAGCGGGGCGCAAACCGACTGTGCCGGGTGGAGCTAGATTTGGAGTGTGAGGAAAGTTGTGTGTCTAGGAGCGCTTGCGCTGGGGTGCATTAAAATAATGGCCTGGGGGTGGGGTACTAGGCTGGATGAGAAGACAGACCTTGACTGAGCACGGTGCGTTCCGGCAGCGCCAGAATTGTTCGTCCCAAGGGATGCTCCCCAGCCTGTCGCGAAAATACCTTCTCTTGGGGGACTCGGGCGACACTGGCCTTGCGCCCACACGTCTTAGAGACTCCGGGGCCTCGGGGTCACTACAAAAACCTGGGACAGGGCGCCCCTCGAGCGATGCGAAGGCGCCTGCACGGACGTTTTGCTCTCCCCGCAGCGCGGGAAGCGGTCGGCACTCGGCATGAACCTGGAGGGCGGCCGCGGTGCAGAGTTCAGCATGAGCGCGGTGAGCTGCGGCAACGGGAAACTCCGCCAGTGGCTGATCGACCAGATCGACAGCGGCAAGTACCCGGGGCTGGTGTGGGAGAATGAGGAGAAGAGCATCTTCCGCATCCCGTGGAAGCACGCGGGCAAGCAGGACTACAACCGCGAGGAGGACGCCGCCCTCTTCAAGGTCACCCGCACCTGGGGAGCCCAAGAGGGGTAGGGTGGGGAAAGAGCCCAGCCAGCCCTCACCCAGGACTCAGCCGTGAGCCCAGATAGCTCTGTGGCTCTAGAGCAAGGGACAGGGGAGTGCATCATGTGGTGCTCTGCAGAAACCTGGGGAGAAGGACAGGCGCTTGCAAATTCCCCAGGAATTACACAAACAGGGGAACCAGGTCTTGATACTAAGTTTGTGTGGTGGCAAGTACTTCCAGCTCCAGGATCAGAGCATCCCCGGGGGCTATGTGGTGGTCAGAGGCTGGGGGCTCCAGTTGCACAGCGGGTTCCAGTGTTTCCAGTCACCTCTGGCCTCTGTCTCCTCTCTGGTCGGTTGTTGTGCTTACCAGTCTCCCTGCCTTTGTCTTTCTCTGGCTTTCTTCTTTTTGCTACTTTTCTGAGTTTCTCTGGGTTTTCCTTTGATTCCGCTTCTCCGCTGTCTGGTTCTAGCTCTGGATGCAGCCACTGGTTCTCTCTCTCTCTCTTTGGGTGCCTCTGACTACTTCAAATCTCTCTCTGTTCCCTGGGAGGTCTTCCCCATTTCTGTGTGTCCCTCCAGACTGCTGCCCCCAGAGCACTTGACTCACCAAACTGTGAGGCCCCAGCCCCCACCTGCCAGGGCAGGGGAAGGGGACTTCCTGCGGGAATTTGTGCTGAGCACCTCAGTGTGACTGCCTAGATGTATTCTGTAGGAGCCTGTTGCCCCACAGCTCTGATGTCCCTAGTGTTACCCACACATGATTCAGGTCGTGTAGGGGCCTCCCCATCTCACCCCACTTTTTATAAGTACCTAGAAAAGTGTTCAAAGGACTTAGATCAGCAACAATAGGGTCCTAGGTGAGAAATATTTTCCCTGGAGGATCCCTGTATATGTCCCACATTTTGAGCAACAGTAAATGTGAAGCAGTGTTCTTCCTTTTAGAAATACAGTCTCCAGATTCCTTTTTACAGATCTGAGCTTTGACTTCTCTTCTTCAATCTCAGGCTTGGGCACTATTTAAAGGAAAGTTCCGAGAAGGCATTGATAAACCAGACCCTCCTACCTGGAAGACCCGATTACGATGTGCTCTGAACAAGAGCAATGACTTTGAGGAGCTGGTTGAGAGGAGCCAGCTGGATATCTCTGACCCATACAAGGTGTACAGGATTGTTCCTGAGGGAGCCAAAAAAGGTAGGGGCTTTTCCACCCATGAGTCACAGGATCAAGGCAACGGGAACTCATGATACCTTAGTTCCTTCTGAGGGTCTTTTTCTGCTTTTGCTGTTTTATAGCCTGCTGCCTCCTGCCCCAAGGTCAAGCCCAACAGTCTCCTCACCCATGTTGTCTGGGTTATAAGTGAAAATCTTGTGAGTTAGTATAGAATCACAGCATAGAACCACTTCTCTAAGTCCTATTTGTGTGTGTGTGTGTGTGTGTGTGTATGTACGTGCACACGCATGTGTATATAAGCAAGCAAGAACTGAGTGTTTCCAGTTACTCCATTCAATTAGGATATGGTTCAAATTTCCAAACAAAACTAGAGGATCCACTAGAATTTTATTTACCTAATATCTTCTAGTAAGTTTTTTCTAGAAGGAGAAGCATGCTGCACCCCACACAAATAATTACATTTATAGTAATTAAAATGCCAGTGTTTACAGTATAATGTGATATGCTGGGGTACTTCTGAAAATTCAGATCTGAGGATCCTTCATTCCAAGATTCTGACTAGCATGACTAGAACAGGGCCCAGGAATCTACGTTTTTGTTCCAATCATGCAGGATACCTGAGCTGGGCAACATCTCACTGGAAAACCACTTGGTGGGTCAACAGAGCACATTTTCAAAGTGTTATATTTGTCTACCTGTTGCCACATTAAGTCAGACCTAGTTTAATCTGTTTAATTTTATGGACATACAACTGTTCAAGGAAGTTAAAAAAAAAAAAAAACAGAAACAAAAAACACCTGACTGGACACTACTATGCGTCCTAAGAATTAAGTACTCAGGTATTTTTCTAACATTTGATATTTAGTTGTCAGTTCCTTATTTATTTATTTGTTTATTTGTTTATTTATTTATTTTTAACTCTGTGCTATTTCTTTTTTCCTCAAATACACAGGGGCAAAGCAGCTCACTTTGGAAGACACACAGATGACCATGGGCCACCCCTACACCATGACAGCACCTTATAGCTCACTGCCAGCCCAGGTATGTGGGAGGGCATGGGGCTCCTGGAACACTAAGCTGGGTCTCTTGGCTAACCACACAGAGAGGAAAACAGAAGGACTTATCATTTGTTATGATGTGCCGAAGCTGAACCCCTGGTCCTGGAAGGATGTTTCACTTTCCACATTGTGTCACTGTCCCTGGTGGTTGAATTGGGGAATTTGGTGTGTCCCACCTATTGAGATGTACGTCTACTGATTGCCCAGTCTTCTGGGAATCAGACCTTTGGTGGAAGTCAAAGATGTTGGAAGTAGGGCTTTATCATGTGAAACCACAGGGCAGCTGACTTCTCTAGGCTTTCTTGATGTGAATTACAGCTCTGTTTTATTCACTTTGCTGGGTGAAAAAGGGCAGATTTCTCTGCAGTATTTTTGGTGCAAGCTCAGCCATATGATGAAGCTTTACAAAAATCATGGCTTTACACAAGGTCTCCTTTGTGCTTTCAGATCTTCTATGGCTGCTTTCTACCCAGTGCGGTGGACAGTGCACACTCTTCTTTTTAGATAAAATGACTTGACTACTGACCAAAAATGGGGTTCCCGGAGGGTTTGAGTGATAGGAAAGCACCTCCACACACACCCAACTTTTCCTCTCAACAATCCCTGTGCTCCATCAGCAGGTTCATAACTACATGATGCCACCCCCTGACAGAAGTTGGAGGGACTACGCCCCAGATCAGCCACACCCAGAAATCCCATATCAATGTCCTGTGACGTTCGGCCCCCGTAGCCACCACTGGCAGGGACCATCTTGTGAAAATGGTAAGGAATGTGCCAGGACAAGAGACAGAAAAAAGACCTGGGCTCAGAGTGTGGGGAATCCCAGTTGGCCCTCCAGGGGAGCACCACAGGGCTTTCCCCTTCCACAAGATGCCAGAAAGACATATGCAGCTGAGGGAGATGGAGAGCTTGCCACGTCCTGTCAGATGCCGAAGTCCTCAGTGCCATGCCCTTCTTTCAAAATAGAGAATATCATGGATGCCCACTGTTCCCACATCACCAGTCAGAGTGAAGGTCTAGGGTTTAATTCCAGATCTAAGTCCAAGCCCAGCCTTTTTCCTATGACAGGGAATGTCAGACAGAAAACTGTCTCTATTTTTTGCAATAATTTGGTTAGCCAGTTAACATTTTCATTCTCTAAATAACCTTAAGTTTTTTCTGTAATATTAGGCAGAGGGATGGGTTTTGCCAGTCTTTTCTCTGAACTATCCCTTAATACTGATGGAGAGCCTCCCTAGTCTATTTCTGTTTACTCATCTGTAAAGGGGGCATGCTACAGCTGTGCCAGCCCACCTCTGAAGGAACCTCAGATCACTGAATTAGTTCTAGTTCCTTGAACAGTGATGATTCAGTTGTAGCTGTTCTTGGTATTAAGGAGTGAGTGGATCAAAAGCATGAAAAACAATCCACAAAATGCCGCTACAAAGGAGTGTCCGGCCCCAAAAGACCCACAGGGGTCCTCTAGACATCACACTGAGTTCTCACAGAAGAAGCACCACTTAACTGGACACTGAGAACTGTACAAGCTACGTTCAGTGTAGCTTTGATTATTTATTAATAATTTATATAGGCAAGGACACTGAGTTACACCCCCAAGTCCTTTTCAACTTTGTATTTTAAGGTAGCGTTTTGCTAGGTTGCCCAGGCTGGCTTTGAACTTATGATTCTCCTGCCTCAACTGCCTGAGTACCTGGAATTACAGGTTTTCACTGCCAACTGATATAAAGCATCAGTTTTTAGAACTTTTGAGTTTATTATTTAAATAGAAGTCTTGACATGAGTCACTACACAGGTGGGCCCTTTTGCATATTCTGGAAATATTTGCTCCTTCATAATTTCATCCCCTCCTCTACTGCCCCTATTTCATCCATGCTTAGACTATTCTTAGCTGCTGGTATTGAAGAAGCCTGTCATTATTTGATGTTTATATCTGTTGGCATGTTTAAAATCATTTGAAATTCAATTTTACTGCCTTTTTTCTCTTAAGAATGGTTTGTCGCAATCTAGCTCTCTCTGTTTCAGTGAGGAATCAGCTGACATTAAACTAGTTTCTGAAATATCAGGCCTCTGTGTCCAATTAACCACATTATATTAAATTATTATCAGAGTAAAGACGCTTCTGATTGCACAAAAACAGCCATACATGGAAGCGTAAGGGTGACATTAAGTGAAATGCCAGCAAAACCAGGTTCTATGACACTCTCTTTCTCTCTATGCTTCCTGCCTCCTTCCCTCTGTCCTTCCTTCCTCTCCTTGTCCTCTCCCTCTTCTCCATACCCCCAACTTCCCCATTAAATCCAGAGTTTAGTGCAATCCAGGTAAGTGCTCTACCACTGAGCTATATTCCCAACCCAACCAATCTTTCCCTCCTCTCCCCTCCCCCTCTCTCTTCCTCCCCCCCCTTCTTTGTGTGTGTGTGTGTGCTTAGTATAACACAGCATCTATACTGCAGGGAAACATGTCCAGTTTTCTCCCAAACCCACAAATAGTGAGTAAAATAAACAAAGATTAAATAATTAGTGTTTTTTAACTAGCCTTACATAAATCTGAACTCTCAGCCCTGCTGTGAACTTGTTGGGTGTGCTGGTGCCAAGCCCTTCTCCCTGTGAGCCTCAGTTTTCCTGTTTATGAAATATGGAGCTAGCACTGCATTTTCTTCCAGAGCTGTGCAAGGCTCCTTCCTCCTTCACCCTGGGTTTTTCCCACTGGACTTAGACTTGCCTTTGCCTCATAAATGTATGCCCCGCTGTCAGTGGGTGTTTGGAGCCTGCCAAGCTTGGATTGGAAAGTGACAGGGCACAGAGCCCACTGGAGCAGCCTCCCCATACTCAAACCCTCTGCTTAGATATCATCTGATTTTTATTTGCAAATGCAGGTTGCCAGGTGACAGGAACCTTTTATGCTTGTGCCCCACCCGAGTCCCAGGCTCCTGGAATCCCCATTGAGCCAAGCATAAGGTCTGCTGAAGCCTTGGCGCTCTCAGGTGAGTGCAGTACTCTGTTTGAGGCTGGGAGGGAGGTAACTTCTTCCCCCTTGGTGAGGCTTTACATAGATGCTTACTTTTGAACTCTGAAGGCATGGCCCAGGCCCTGTGGTCATCACAATGAATAAGGAACACTATTAGAAAACTTAGCAGCAGAACCAGCTAGCCTGTGACTTGAAGAGAGTTGGAATACTGTGTGGAAGAACACTACCTGTCCAACTTGCCAGGAACATGTAAATGCTCCAGCTGTCTTTCACCCAGGCTCCTCCTCTAGCCAACACTGTCACATGCAGAACAGCTTCTTAGAAAGCACAAGGGCTTCTCCTTTCTAAATGCTGTCCTTTCAGGGTTAGCCACAAGCAGGTGGTCCTGACCTGCTCCTAGGGGACATTGCTTCTGGCTTCTGGTCTCCCTGAAATTCTTAAGCCCCAAGGACCACACAGTTCTGTCTCCTTGGAACTTTGATAGGATTTACACGCGAGTGTGAATTTGATCTTTTTTGTAAAATTCTATTGCTAAGGAACCCTGTACCTGGAGATGCTGACCTGTCTTTTAAGGAAGCCCACACACATCTGAAGCTGTATCTTATGTCTTTTTAGTCTTTAGATGATTTTTTTTGAGTGATTTTTAAATGGAATTCGAATTGGTATTAAAAATGAATAGTTTGCATATCCAAATTCTCATTTTGCCCCCAACCCCCTTAAAAGTATGTGATAGAAAACATCACCCAAAAAACCTGACTTTTTAATGTACTTGTCTTGTTCTTGTTCTTGAGGGAGAGACTTAATTCCTTCTTGTTCTAAGGTTCAGGAAGGCCATACTTCTTCTGAGCCACTCATGAATGTGAGGACACACTTGTGGGGACACTTCCGAGCAGCCAGGCTTGTCACTGATTTTAGAAAGTTTCAGACCCTTTTCTGGAACACCTAAAACTTGTGTGGGTTCTTGAAGAGGAGGAAATAAATAGCTATTTATATCTCTGCAATCTTGTGATTCTGATGACATTAAATGAAATGAAACCTGCCCTGCCAGTCACCCCAGCCAGCCAACGCCCCCTCTCATTGGGTGCACCACCTGACTGCTTGTTTACAGCAACAGAAATGGAAGACACTGTGATGTGGGCCAAGTCTCAAAACTTGCCATTGAGAAATACAAGGGTTTTGTGGGTTTCTTCTCTCCTATGCATAATGCAGATTAATTATCAACCATGAATACATTTGTCAGAGTGTTACCCTCCCCAGGCATTTTTCACCCCACTGCCACCACGGTGGGGAGCTGTCTCTACCTGGGAATGCTTTGCATACCCAGGTTGCTTTCAGTCACTAGAAGATATTTTAATGAAGTTTCTGAAATCAGTAAAAAAAAAAAAAAAAAGTAATCAATAAATTCTTTTCTTAAAGGAATTTTGTAGACATTCCTTTAGGAAGCACTCTTATAGAGTCCTTTTCAAAGTTAAGTGGGATTTCAGCATGTTTTATGTTGACTACTGTTTTTTTGGTATTTCTCTTTGATTCCTTTCTCTCCAAGAAAACTGACTTAAAAATCAGAAAATAAAAAGGAGGGGGGAAACCATATCATATTTTTTGTGGCCCAGAAATATTCACTTTAGCGCTAAGCGTCAACATAATTATCTATTTTGACCTAAATGACACAGTGGTGACATTTTAGGGGAGTTCCGGGTGTGCCCATGTTTGCTTTTCTTCTGAAATGCCACCACTATCTTTTTTTGCTAGTAGAAATTAATCTTAAGAGTTCAACTCCAAAATAAAAATTGATTTGCTTAAAGGTGAATTCTTGTTCAGTGGAACATCACTTCATGTTTTAGACAAAATTTAGCACCACTACCATCATCCAAAAAATGACCTCGCAGGTTCTTAACAGGCATTTCTGATGCAACTTAAACAGATTCTGTAGAAAATTAATGAAATATATGTCCCTTCCCGAGATAGATGAGTGCATTTGGAAATGACTGGATTAGAGAAATAAGTTTCTTTCCATGGGCTTCTCAGAGTATGGAGTGTGATCACTATCTGAAAATTTCTTGGGGAACACAAAAGCAGGTGACATTACCCCAACTTTCTTGATTCTGAAACTTCCCAGTTGTGCACAGAGCATCTTGAGGCACTGGTACACTTCATACAGTCTAGTCATTGAGTCTTTGGACCTCTGCACATTGTGGCAGCTGTCCCCAGGTCACTAGCACTGACTGTAGAGCTCTGTTTACAGATTGTCGACTGCACATCTGCCTGTATTACCGGGAAATCCTGGTGAAGGAGCTGACGACGTCCAGCCCCGAAGGCTGCCGGATCTCCCATGGACATACCTATGATGCCAGCAACCTGGATCAAGTCTTGTTCCCTTACCCAGAGGACAATGGACAAAGGAAAAACATCGAGAAGTTGCTGAGCCACCTGGAGAGGGGACTGGTCCTCTGGATGGCCCCAGATGGACTGTATGCCAAAAGAATGTGCCAGAGCAGGATCTACTGGGATGGGCCCCTGGCACTGTGCAGCGACCGGCCTAACAAACTGGAAAGAGACCAGACCTGCAAGCTCTTTGACACACAGCAGTTTCTATCAGGTAATACACCTCATTATCCATTAGAATGGAGGTAGTCATGGGCGCTGGTCATAAGGGTCCCAAGTGGCAGGGCCTGTGTACCCCAGGTGAGGTCTTCCTCCTGAGTTCAGTGACCTTCACCCCAGAATAGGGTTTCTTGCCTGGTTCATAGCTTACCTTTGCCATATTCTCCCTCATTAACAGAGGGACAGGGAGGGGATCCAGATGAGCTGGCCAGGGCAAACTATGGTGCAGGCTGATATCTTAATTTATTGTTATTATTATGGTTCTGTTTTTCGAGGCAGGGAGCCTCACTAGGTAGCTCAGGCTAGCCTGGAGCTGGAGATCCTCCTGCCTTGGGATAAATGTGTGCTACCATATCTGGCTAATGAATCAAAAGGTGGGTTTTCAGCGCGGCCACCTGTTCTCGGGGTTCCATTTTGTTGGTAGTATGGTCTCAGCAAGCTTATCTGTTGATATTTCAGTTTGTTACAGTTCCTAGAAAAACTGCAAAAGTTAGAAGTACATTGTTAACATTCTTGGTTATGAGATGTGTCACCTTTATGAAGATGGTCCCACACTGCAGGTGGGACCAGGCTGAGAGTGTCAGGAGCTGCTTTAGCAAAGGGGAAACGCTGAGAGGGCTTTGCCTTATCTCTTCGTGTGAATGCTTCTAATCATACTTTCCAGAAGCAGCACTTCTTACTGCTCTAGTTTTGATTTCATGTTAAGTTAGCTCTGGGCTGCCTTTCATCAAGTCGTTAGCCATGCCACCGTGGGACACCATCCAGAGGGTTCACTTGACTGTCTAGCTGAGGATGATTTTCGGGGAAGAGGTTACTCTGCCTGCTGGCTATTGCCAGTCTCCCACCCCCATCTTATCCTAAACTTGTTCTCTTGTTCTTTACCAGTGCCCCTTCCCAAATTCCCCACATCTCTGGTTTTTTATGTGCTTTCTTTTTCCTGAACTATCTCTCCCCATCTGTGTACATCACGATGGCTTCAAATACATATGCATCATGTTATAGCTAATGCAGTAATTAGCATGTGTATCATCTTGCATGTTTATCTGCTTTTTTCCTTCGGGAAGAACGCTACTTGAAATTTACTCTCAGCAATTTTCAAGTATACTGTATATTACTGCAGTTATGAGGGCGTTACAATATACCTGCTGAATGTATCCCTCTTGGTGAGATTTTGTATTCTTTGATGCACAGCTTCCTAGTCCCCCCCGCCCCGCCAGCTTCTGATAACTACTATTCAACTCTACTTTCATGAGTGCAGCTAGTTTAGATTTCACATCTGAATATCACACAGTATTTGCCTTTCTGTACATGGCTAATTTCACTTAACGTAATGTCCTCCAGGCTTGCCTGTGTTGTTGCAAATGACAGAGCTTCCTTCCTTTCAAAGGCTCAGCACCATTCCATTGTCTATCACATTGTCTTTATCCATCCATCCGTTGGTGGGCTCTTAATTTCTTATCTTACTACTGTGACTGCTGCAGTGGCTTCTGAGGACAGCTGTCTCCCAGCTTGCTGATTTCCTTTCCCTTGGGTATGGAGCCGGAAGGAAGACTGCTGAATCCTCAATGTGCTTCTTCATTCCATTCATTTACAATAAAAACAGGAAATGCCTGTGTGCTCTGGAACATGGCATTTCCTCAGCCTTTTGAGTTTCATTGGCTCAAATTTGCTTAGACTCATTCAAATTCTCCATCAGCTCCAGGGGTCCTGGGGCTCCTTTATGCAGACAGGACTTCGGAACCAAGCTCCAGGTGGAAGAGTAAGGGAACAGGGCCTGATGCCACCACACATCTTTCTTTGTGTTCTTTTCCTTCATTCGTCTCTTTTCTTTGTAGCGCTGGGGCTGGACCCCAGGGCCTTGCATATGTGAAGTGAGCACTCTACCAGGGCTCAAACAGATATCTTCCTAGATAAATACCCTCTCCACAGAAGTGGGACATGAGAAGGAAAAAAAATCATCTTTGGCTCCAAAGAAGCTGCACAGTAGGTCTTCAGCCTTGGCCAGGCTGTCTTGTCTCTCTTGAGGTCAGGCCTGGTGTCTCATGGTGCTAGGCAGAAAAGAGCAAAGACCAGCAGGGGGGCCTGTTTGCACCTCCTGTCTCCCTTGTGGCCTTGAAGGCCTCCACCCAGGCCCCTGCTTGTATCCTGATAGTCTTTCTAATGAAGGCATCCCAGAACCAGCACTTGCTTCTGTGGATTTCTCTCACCAGGCATGTTTAAGGGAGCAAGAATCTCACCATTATGGGTAGGCTATAAGGTACTAAGGACTAAGTCTTAGTGCACAGGTAAAGTGGGGATCTAGGTGGGAAGAAGGCATCAGAGCAGAATGGACATCTTGGGCTGCAAATTCATAGCCTAAAATTTAATATTTATTTATAAGCAGGATGTGCTCTGTTTTGTTGCCTTGCTCAGTACCAGGGCCTGTGCTTTTTGTCCCCTCTATCTGAGATTCACTGATGCTCAGGGAAGTTACTGTACACTTAAAACACTGCAGCCAGCCGCAGAGCACCCTGTATGTCTAGGGATTCCTACCAAACATCCTTGAGTTAGCAGCCTGTGGGGAAATTTTTCAGAGAATTGCGCCCACTTGTCACTCTGATTAGCTTGTGTAGGTGTCTTCCCAGGCTGCAGTACTGTGTGTTTTACACATTCTGACTAAACCATTCGGGTTTGATTTGAATTCTGGAAGAAGAAAGAGAAAGAAAAGCAGGAAGTCAGTCCTGTGAGCTGCTAGAAGCTCTTGAGTCGCAGAGAGTAGTGGAAATCTTTGACTTCTACCCATTCAGGATTTGCACTGTGCTAGGGACAGTCCCCATAGGCATGGTCTAAGGACTAGCATCTGATAAGGGCAGCATGTACACAGCTGCTCTGCAGAGGCTCTGCAGCTCCTTTATGTAGGTCTTTCATGCAGACAAGACCTTGGAACCCACTCTTCCAGGTGCAAGAGTAAGGGAACAGCCGTTGTCACAGATTGGACACATATCTTTTTTTGTGTTCCTTTTCTTTATCCATCTTGTTACATTGTAGTGCTGGGACTGAACCCCCAGGGTCTTGCACACATGAGGTAAATGAACACTCTGCCGGTGGACAACACCCCCACCCCTGGACAGGTTTCTTTCCAACAATGTTCTTATGTTTTGTGTCCCCCAAGTAGGCGTGGCCTCAGGATACACATACTCATCAGAGTGGGGCTAGGGTGGCTTGTCGCGACTTCTCATGTCATCAGTGGGAAAGAACTCCACTCAGTTCTACAGTTTGGAGCCTATACCTAGTGCCAAGTGAGCCACCACTGCCAACAGCTGGTGCCAGACATAGGAGCCCTTGGTGCTCAGACAGCATGTGGTCTCCATGGCTAGGTGGTGACATTTTAAAATAACCTTGCAGGATCAGAACACTCTGATTTTTTAAATCAAAATGTGTCCTTTGTAAAGCCTGTTCATTTGCCTCAGCACAACTACGTTTCTTTTCTACCTCCCTCACTCCTCTCTGTGACCTATTACATTTTCATGAGTTCAAGGCAGAGCAATGCTCTTAAGGTTTGGTCTTGTTCCCCAAGAAGAATGAAGTAAAACCAGTGTGCGTGTGGGCAGGGGAGGGGTTAGCAGATCACACATGTGAGCTTGTGCATGTGGTTTTGTACCTGGGGTCTGCCCTTGTAGGGCTGGACTTAGGGAAACAGAGCTTGGGTTCTCCCAATGCAGACTCATGCAAGGCTCTTGCTGTCTCTTTAGCTCACTTTGCCAGGTGTCTGAATAGGTTTTTCTTGTGGGTTTTCAGAGCTGCAGGCGTTTGCTCACCATGGCCGGCCTGTACCAAGATTCCAGGTGACTCTGTGCTTTGGGGAGGAGTTTCCAGACCCTCAAAGGCAAAGGAAGCTCATCACAGCCCACGTGAGTACCCAGTCACATCACCCTTGAGTCACACATTGTGGAGTTGTCCCTTTTAGAGAAGTCACAAATGAAAAGTAAATGTCAAGTCACCTGGGAAAATAAACGCAACCCTTAAAATAGCATAGGAGGAAGCAGGCCCTAGTGAGCAGCACAGCCCAAAGACCCACAACCTACTTCCAGCCCAAGTCCGTCACCACAGAACCAGGGTAGATGCCTCAAGCCCACCTTCTCCTGGATTTTTCTTTCTTTTTTTTTTTGGACAAATTGTTTCATTCCCTTTTTATAGGAATTTAAAAATATTAATACTAAGAGTTGCCCTTTGACGTTTTCTGCTTCTCGTGTGGCTTTTAAAATGCTGTGTAGCTAGCAGATGTTTCCCCAGGAGAGGATCTATTCCCACTGCAAAGTCGTCTGATGTATATTCTATAGGCGCCCTCCAAATTCTTTCTAGTCCCTCTCTTATTGCTGGATTTGGGGAAGTTATTTAATAGTTAGACATGGGGGTCTTTAAAAGAGGCTGAGTCTTACCAAGAATCCAGGCAGGTGAGTTTGTCCTCACAGCTAACCCAGTTTAAGATGGGTATAACTGTGGTAATTTGACATCTTCTTCAAGGGAAGGAAACAGGTTTACTTAGTAATGTTTAACATTCACATATTTTTTTAAAAAGCACTGAATGCCTAAAAATTTTGAATTTGAAAATTATACATACCCAGAAAGTATGCAGTACCAAGTAAAAAGTTACATCCCAGAATATCCACATTCTCAAAATTCAAATGAGATTTTAGATCTGATGATATTTTGTAGTGAAATGGGAGTAGAGCTCAGTGGTAAGCACTTTGGCAAAGCCCTGGATTCCATTCCCAGAAGGCAGAGGGGTGCTGATGTTGACCATCCAACCACTGCTTTTTGATTGCAGAAACAAACAACACCTAACAAACAGCAACAATATAATCCCAGACTTTAGCATGTTCCCCTCTATTCTCTCTTGTGGTTGATGGCTACAGAGATTGCTAACTAAGTGAATAAGCAGCATTTAAGAAGTAGTGGATAAAGCCCTGCATCTATCTGATTTCAAGGGTTTGGGGAACAGTGATGCTCCACGAGGAGAGGCAAGGATGGCTCCAATGACAAGGTGCCTCAAAGTGCTACTATGTGGTCCATTAAAGAAAAATATGCATGTACACACCCATGAGTTCAACTGTTTTTCTATTATAGATTTAATTCCTTTGGCTGCTTGTGAAGGAATTGTGCCAGTCATTAGATATCAAATAACAAAAAGGCTGAATGTATACACGATTTATTAATGGAGAGCATTCAGCTTGACTTAGATGTTGCAAATTCAGGAAGTGCTTAATACTAGCTTTTGTATGGGTAAATGTGACCTATACTTATAATCAAACTTTACCAACTCAAGCCAGTGATCTGCTGTCTTCCCATAATGCCTTTTGTCGCTGTTCAATTTTCTTTCTTTTTCCTTTGGTTCACACGTGTACAGACTTACATAGTCATTCAGAATGAGCCTCTCACGTTGTCAAATTGCTGTACTGGAAAAACAAACTTATTAACCTAACTTACTCTGAACTTTATTTGGCCTTTTAATTTGAACATTTCATCTGATAAAATGTTCAGTCTTTTAGTTAAATAGAAATTCTAAGAGGCAGTTGTTTGAAAATGTCATGTTTACCCTCAATTGAAACCAAGAATTCTGTTTACAGGGAATTCTATATAAGAACAAAAAACCTGGTTTTTCAGGTGGCTTCAAATATGAAATGCTTTGGTCTGCTAGAGCACATACTTGGCTTAGAATTGGAGGGTTATTTCATGATGTGCCAATTGTATGATGTTAACAAGAATATCACAGTAACATCTTTTTTAAAATGTCTGTTTAAAGGTGGAACCTTTGCTAGCCAGGCAACTATATTATTTTGCTCAACAAAACAGTGGACACTTCCTGAGGGGCTACGATTTACCCGAACACATCAGCAGTCCAGATTACCACAGATCCCTCCGCCATTCTTCTATTCAAGAGTGAGAAGCCACCAAGACCAGTGATTTGGTTTCATTGTAAATATTAGACTTTGACAAGGACTTTGACAAGCACAACCGATTAATCCCCTTTTTCTTTGGAGGAAATCTGAAGTGGGTTCACAGTTGAAGAGAACAACAGTTGGGGTGTCTGCAGAAAATCAGCTGCACCTGATTGACAGATGAGCTTATTCCAGAATGACTAATGGTCAACCAGGTTTGGACAAATATTCTAGTCAGTACTTTGGTGACTGCCACCCAGGCTTTTAACTGTGAAACTTGACCACTGATGTGTTTACATTTACTAAATTGCTGTCTTTAGTCTGGTATAGATTGCCTTTGCTAGAAGACTGAAAACCCAGTGTGGGTTCCTAACTGGTGACGGTAGTAGTACTTAAGTGTCATTAGTTCATATCTCAGGGAAGTAAAGTTCAAACTGAAGACTACTCTGTCTACCCCCAAGAAAAGTATTCCTGGATATAGGAGCTGTGTGTGTCCTGGATCCTGCTCACCGAGTAAGGCAACTTGAAACTCAGCCTGAGGTTAGGCTACAATGTCCAAATTATGCAGAATGTTTTAGGGTGGACCCTGTATTCTGTTTTCTTCCTCTCCCTGGCATTCCCTGAAGGCTAGTTGGTAGGCTCTGTCATCATCTTGAGCCAAAAAGCATTAGGGCTATTCTTAAATGAGAAATTTAATGACTGGAAAATAATTTTTCTGTTCTCTCTCTCTTTCTCTCTCTCCCCCTACTCCACCTCCACCCTCCCCCTTCCCCTCCCCCTCCTCCCTCCCTTCCCCTCCCTCTCCTTCTCCCTCTCCTTCTCATTCTTTAGAATTATTAACTCTTTTTCTTAAAGAAAAAGGAACAAAAAAATCAATAGACCAAATACTAAAGATAGATTTTTAAAGCTCTGAGCCATTTCCCCTTCTGTTTGTTTTGTTGGCCATAGGGAGTATCCATGGCAACTGTGGAGGGGCGGAGCTGAGCACAGGTTGAAATGGTCAGGACACTGATGGTGCTGGGTTCAGCTGACTGCGCAGCTGCGGACTCAGTGGGCTATTTCTGCTTATTTTGTAGATTAGATGCTTCCTCATGCCAATAATAGTTTACCAGAGCCTCAAAAGGACTAGGCCTTTCTCAAATGCATTCTTTTATAGAACTACAAGGCCCTCCATTTACCACCATAAGCCTGATTCTTTACTTTCTTGTTACTGGTTTTGTTTAGGTGTATAACCTTACTCCAATATTTTTCTCCTACTACAAAGTAATTTCTTTTACTTCTGGGCTCAGCAACAGTCAACAGCTCTCAAACACATGCCACTCTTAATGTTTCTCCTCAATTCATTCAACAGCACACATTCAATGAGCAATGAAGCATTGAGGGACTTATTTTATTTTTAAAAAGGAGCCTTTAATAAATAATACACATTGCAGAAGACAACAGCAATCTCGAGGAAGGAAAAACTGAAAAGCATCTTCTATGTTCTATCCTAAATATTCCTTCCTCAAACTATCTGAAAAAATTCAGTTTATTCTTCAAATATGGTTCAGTTTTCCATAAATACACATAAAATTTTAAAAAGAAACCATGTGATCACACACTTGTATGTACCTAACTATACAGACTTACCTCATCCTTTTAGAGGCATGTGGTACCCCACTGCAGTGTGCCTGGTGGGGTTTAGACCTCTCATTAGCCACTCCAAACGGATGCATTCTGGCAGCCTGTTTGCACCTCATGTACTGCAGTCACTTACTCATCTTATAGATGCAAAACAATCTGGGGTATATTATCCCAAGGGAAAATGAAGACAAAATTTGGGAGCTGCTGTTTCCCAAGGTCCTCAACCCACAACCATCCTCATGGGGAATATTTGACCCCACTCATATCTGGTAATTCCCCAAAGGTCCTGTAGGACCCCAAGTCCTCTTCCCTCGAGCAGATGCTTGATTCCAGTTGCCATGTGAATTCTTTTCTTTTTCCTTAATATTATGCTGCTTTGACAGTGAAGCTGCAATTTCTAGAAAAAGCTTGATGGTTTGGGCCACTTCACACTTCTCTTATCACACTTTACAGCCATGCATGCTGACAGCTTTAGCCTTGACAGCTGCATAAGAAGTGAAGCTCAAAGTGATCAAGTGATCACTCCTGGCGGAAAGGAATGGCTTCCTCATCCCTTGTCACATCAAACTGGGACACACACACTAGAATTTAGTTTGTCTCCACTGGAAGATGCTGTTGAAGAATCAGGCTGAGGATAATGACACCATGGGGAGAACATGGACAAGGTTTGCAGGCGCATGGCTTTGGTTTGGTTTTTGTTCCTGAGATTTCAAATGTTTGGTAACAGTTGGGCAGTCACTAGTATATTTTGTTAACACTGAGAATCAGATCAACTAGTTTAAAACTGAAACCTTACAACCCCTCTGTTATTGTCCTGAAAAAGAAAACCAATTGAAATCACCTGTAGACACCCAGTTAGACTCCTAGATTTGAGCAAGGAAGGGCCTGCTTCATTGTGAAAAGGCCATGAGCTGCAGAGGCCTCGGCTGTACCACCCAAGTGGCTGCATGCCAGGCACAGGAATGCCAGCAGAATGAATTTGGCAACCAATTAAGGCGCATGTGAGGTATCTTTGCTCTCCTGTGGGGTTGTATGTGAGCCCCGCAGCAGCGGAGTCTGGGAATCACATCTTACATGTGACAGTCCTACTTATTATTCTTTTAAATTTTTTTCGCGGGTAACATAGCAGAAATCCATAGTTCAAATGCCCTTTCATTCCTCTCCAATCATAATCCTGTCCTTCCCCACCCATAAACATTGTTTTGTTTGTGAAAATTGTAAGATTGTGAGGATTTCTGTTTTTGTTATTTATGTCCCTACATCACTTATAGCTGCTGCATGTTTGTCAGGATTGTGTTAAGGCTGCCCCACCACACACATCATTTACAAGTTGCTTCTTCATTTGTATTGAGCCCTGTGCTGTAAGTGGAACTCACCGATCCCTTGCTGGCTCCTGCTGACAGACCTCTCGCACAAATGCAGGGAACGTCAGTTTCCTGATATTTATTTTCACTGCTTTGAGGAACATGCCTTTGAAGTCTAGCTAAAGTGGAAAGGCAAGAAGATGTGTGGAAGAGAGAAGAAAGACTGGAAGGCCAGTTCTGTTAGACACTGTTTCAGACTCTTCAACATGAACGGATCTCACAGGGAAAGAGGTCCACTCCCCATCTCCCCTGGCCTGTGTTCCTGCTTCACAGCGAGCAAACTGCTGGTGAGGATGCAGAGATCCTCGGCTTAAACTCCATACCTTTTTTTTTTTTTGGCGGGGGGGGGGGGGGGGTCTGTGATATCAGAGATGTAGGCAAGAATGCCTGCCATTCTACCTGCAGCATTTGTATATGTTATGAATTTTGCTGTAAATTTACTTCACAAGGCAGATGAATATGTGGTTTTAGATATTTGATAAATAAAGAATCTCTAAGAAAATTGGTTATGAAGCATATTTAACACATCTTGACAGCTCTTGAAATACTTCCTCCTTCTGGTGGGTTTTCTCAGTGAGGCGGATTCAGCAGCCTACTTCCTTCCTGGCTGCCTCTGTGTCCTTGAAATCAGATTTCAAAGTGTTCAGCTTGTTGAAATGAAGAAAGAAAAAAGAAAGAAGAAAGAAAGAAAGAAAGAAAGAAGAGAGAGGAAGAGACAGAGACAGACAGAACTCAACAAACCCAGTGCCAGTATTAGGCATTAATCTGGTTAGTTGTATCTGAAGAGAATATCTAATCCTCCTGTGCCCCTCTAACTTGCCTCTTATTCCCTGTACCTGTATTCTGAAAAGCCTGGTAGATCCAGGGCTTTATTTTATTTCAAAAGATTTATTTTCTTTTTTATTTATGTATATATGTGCATGTGACTATACATGCAGGTGCTCGTAGAGGACAGAAGGGAAATCTGATCCCCCCGGAGCTAGAGTTCCAGGCAGTTGTGAGCTACTGGATGTGGGTGCTAGGATTGAACCCTAGGCCTCTTAAAGAACAGCAAGCACCCTTAGCTCTCTCCACACGTGGGAAATTGTTTTTAATGGTTCTTTTTATATTCAAAGTTCCTCTGAGTTTGTTGTCGTGGAGGAAACAGAGTTAAGTCATTCTGACAAAGGACATTGTGGGGGAAAAGGCAGAGGGTAAAGGTGGAATCCTGAAGGTCCCCAAGAGAATCTTATCTGAATTCTCTGGGCAGCCAAGCCAGCAAGTCTCTCAACTTTATCACTCCATCCCTGACAGAGCTCTGAACCCTCAAGATCTTCCAGTCTCTTAAAAGACTGTAAGCCACAGGACTGACCACAGCCTGGGCTCTGAAAAGTTCAGGGTTACATGGAGCTATGATTAAGGTTTGTATTATGACTATGGGACACATAGAATATTGGAGTAATTTTTAATTTACTTAAAAATACCTAACCAAATAGACCTAATGGAAAAATAAAAATCCCCACTGTGTTGGAGGACTTTGAATGTTCCACAAGCATGAGTGAGCTCAAGTCAGTATACACAGTAAGAATTTTTACCGGATAACCCCGCAACTTGAATCTATAATGTTTCAAAGGGATTTTGTGCCCTTAAATTTGTTCTTAAGTAATTTTGCGCTCCCTCAACGACCAGTGACTTAGACATTTGTGTCTAGTATAAGTACGGCTGTTGGATTTGGTATCCTGAACTCTGTATCAGGATGAAGACATTTGTGTCCTGCACGTGAGCAACACTCATCTATGCCAGAAAACATGGCATCCCATGTCACCTTTCTGGAAAGGAACTCCAGTGTTGGTCATAGTATCTCATGTTTTCCAGCAGATAGATAGCCGCTCAATCAATGCCTCATTAGAAGTTACAAGGTGTTTGAAGCCAACCAGGGTGTTTCTTCCACAGCTCTAGCCAGTGGGCAAAGGACCATCCTCAAGGTATCTTCCCCCTCCCCTGAAAGACTTACCCTGCCATTGTCTGCCCACCTGGCCAGCCCCCTCTCATGAGGCTAGGATGTCCTCTTTTTCTGGAAGCACTTCACTACTCATGTATACCCTGTTTGGTTCTAAGAAGGATGACATTTCTGTAGCACTGAGAAACAATTTCCTATTCTTTCCCTTTCTTTGCTTCCTCTCCTTTAGGCCCAGGCATCAAACTGGCCAGAAAGACAAAAGGTGTCAACTCTTTTGGCCTCCTAGCCTAGCACAGAAAAATGCTTAGACTTAGAGAGATAAAATAGGGCATGAAGTGTTCAGGTGTGAACCTCCCCTTGAGTTATTGATCAGAGGTGTTTCAGAGCTCCCAAAACAATACAGGCTATTGCCATTGCTCTCAGTTGCCCACCAGAACATGATGATAAGATTCTATTGTTGAAGACATTGATCATAGGACATTGAGAAACTAAGTTGGTACTGACCAAGAACCTTCCTGATGGCTAGCACGCATAGTACTAGAAGGTGTTATATAGGTACCTGGAGGAAAAGCCATCAACAGTCTTACACAGCTGTAAACTATGAGTTATCATAATGACTGGCATAGCAAGATATGCCCATAAGGACAATAGTGGTATGAATGTTACAGGGATAACCAACCACTTTCTGGAGAAAACATATGCCTGGTACTGTAAATCTGGCCAAGAATCCATGGTTGGGGTGCTTACAGGCCTCAGGGGTGAACCCAATACTATTATTTTGCTAAGTGAGCATAGTATCAAACTGACCTCTAAATTCATAGGTCTCTAGAGCCATAGATTAGTATGGTTCTCAGACATCATCAGAGAAGTTTCTTTGTGCAGTGGACAGGGGTTAAAATAGGAGCTCACAAGTGATCAAAGTACAGAGAATAAGTTTCAATAAGGTGCTCATCCACAAATGGAGGTCTATGTCACACACACCCCACCCATAGCTCAGAAACCATTGTGGGAGAGGAGGCAGAAAGATTGTAAGAGCCAGAAGCTGGGGATGGAGGAGATAGGAGTGAAACAGTGTCTTCTGGACTTGACAGGACTGCTGCACTCATGAATTCACAGCAAAGCAGTTATGATTGCCTGCACAAGACCTACACAAGATCAAGCCAGTCAACATGCTAGTATGGGTGGGGGAAGGTGTTCATGAGCCCCCACCATGGTGGGGGGTGATGACTATGAGCAGTTGATGGCTTCTGGGGGATGGAGAGTCAGTTTTCTTTAAGTGTGTGACTACTGATAAGTCCCACTATGGATAGTCCCACATAAGTGTGATCAAAATACATTGTATGAAATGCTCAAAGAATTAATAAGAATATATTTCTGGGGGATGGAGAGTCAGTTTTCTTTAAGTGTGTGACTACTGATAAGTCAATCACACTCCATTGGATAGTCCCACACTTAGGAGTATATTGGTAGCACAAATTGACTGGATCAGCTATTTAAAACAAAAAGAGGGCATGAAAAAAAAAGGACATGAAGTCGGGGGCGGATTGGACTATGGGATGGATCTGGGAGGGGTTAGGGAGAGAAGTGGTGAACAAATATGATCAAAATACATTGTATGAAATGCTCAAAGAATTAATAAGAATATAGTTGTTTTAAAATCTGCAAGGGAAAAATGTTAACATACAAAGGAAAATGTATCAGGGTAACAAAAGCAGCCCCAAAGACAGAAAAGTGTGGAATGATATATTTCAAGTCCTAAAATTAAATAATTATCAATGCATACTCCATACTACTAGATTCAACAAAGTCATAACTTAAGATTTATGGAGAAATGAGATTATTTCAACAAAATGCAAACAAAGGTGACTGATGGTAATTAAGACAATACTGTGAAAAATACCTAAAAGGAATACTAAACACAGAGGAAGAAGAAAGTCTCATTCCTGAGAGCACAGAAAAGAACACATTTCATGAGAGAAACGGATGAGCAGAGGAAAGCTGGGAAGGAATCTATCATGTTCAACACAGTAAACCTCCAAGACCCTATTGCTAACAGAAGAGGTGGTGAGTGGGGAGAACCAGCAATAATCCAACCAAGTAGAACAACCATAGGAAATAGCAGATTCCCCACAATAACAACCTTAAATGTAAATGGAATCAACACCTCATTCAAAAAATGCAGACTAGCTGACTGTATTAAAAAAGAGATCAAAATCTTTTTTCTTGAAAATACCACCACCACCAAGAAACCAGTACATCACTGGCAAAGTCATCCACAACCTAAGAGTCAAAGGATGGAAATCAATCTACCAAGCAAGTAGAAGCCAAAACTAAACTGGTATAACTATTTATCATATCTGATAAAGTAGACTTTAAACCAGGAGTAGTCAGAAGAGATAATAAGGCCACTATATATTAATAAAGGGAACAATTCCTCAAGAAAAGAGAACACTAAGGACTCCATCAGAAAGCTATTAGATCTGATAAATGCTTTCAGAAAAGCAGCAGGATATAAAATCAACATACAAAAATCAGTAGTTTTTCTATTTTGAAAAAGGAATTAATGAGAAAGAAACTAGGATAAATATTTATGCGCCAAATGTTGGGGCACATAATTCCATAAGAGAAACACTAAAAAATGCATGAAAGACAGCCCAGTTGAAGTAATAGTGGGAGAGTCTGAGTACTCCACTATCACCTTTAGATAGGTCTCTGTGATTGTTAGCTTTAATTATCAACTTGATACAACCTAGGATCATTTGGGAAGAGTCTCAGTAAGTGATTGTCCACATTGGGTTTTCTTGTGGGCATATCTGTGGGGGATTGTCTTAAGTAAATTAATTGATGTGGGAAAACGCAGCACACTGTGGGCAGCACCATTCCCTAAGCAGGGGGGTCCTGAAGTGTGTAAGAGTGGGGAACTTGAGCTGAGCCAAGCAAGTCAGGCTGCGTGCATTCATTTCTCTCCACTATTGACTGTGGATGTGAGGGACTAGCCTGGAATTGTAAGCTGAAATAAACTTTTTCTCCCCTAAGTTGTTTTTTGTCATGGTATTTTATCATAGCAAAATAAATGAAATCAGGATACTCCACAACAAAGAATCAGCAAAGAAACTTCACATATTAATATAACATGTATCAACTGGATTTAACAGGTATCTACAGACTGGTTCATCTAAACAATATGAAATATATATGTTATTCTCAATGGGCCACACAACCTTCTCTAAAACTGATCATATTACAAGCTACAAAATAAGCCTTAATATATGCAAAAGGAATTGAAAAGAGCTCTTATACTTTATGATATCATGGTGGAATAAAAGCAGAAATTAACAGCAACAGAAATGATACAATTACGAGGTGACTGCATAATTCACTGTTGAATGAGCAGTGAGTCATTGAGTAAAGGAATAAATAAAATAATTCCTAAAATCAAATGAAAATGATATCACAGCTTACCAGAACTTAAAAATCAGAGTGAGCATGTTGGTGTACTTTAGTTCCAGCACTCAAGAGGCGGAGGTAGGTGGATCTCTATGAGTTCAAGGCCAGCTTGATCTATATAACAAATTCCAGGCCAGCCAGGGCTTTGTAATGAGATCCTGCCTCAAAATTAAGAAAAAAAAAAAAAATTAGAGAGATCTCAAATAAGTGACCCAGTGATGAACCTTAAATCACTAGGAAAAAAAGAAGAATCCAAACTCCAATGCAGTATGTAGCAAGAAAGGAAAAAAAAAGATTAGGACAGAAATTAATGAAATGGAGACTATATATATTTCTGTTACTATATGTATATGTGTATGTATTCAATCAAACAAAGAGTTGATTGTTGAAAAGATAAACAAGATTGACAAATCCTTAGCAAGTAGAAGAGAGAAAAGACCCAAATCAAAGTAATTAAAGACAAAACAGGAGACATTACAATGGACTCCAATAAAATCCAGAGGATCAAAAGAGATTTTGAAAACTAAATTTCAAAATCTAGAAAATCTACAAGAACTGGCTACATTTCTAAACACATATGATCTATTAAAATTAAATCAAGAAGATATACACAATATAAACAGACCTCAAACAATGAGCAGTATTGAAGCAGTAATCAAGTCTTCCCTAAAAGGAAAGCCTGGAATCAGATAGATTCACTAGTAAGTTCTACCAAACTTTTAAGGTAGACTTAACACCAATGCTTCTCAAATTGTTCCACAAAGTAGAAGGAAAAGGAACACTACCAAAGTCATTCTAAAAGTCAGCATTATCCTAATACTAAAACTGGATAAGGTTAGTTTAAGAATTCTCAAAAAATACTTGCAAACCAAACTCAAAAATATATTAAGATAACACATTAAAACCAAGTTGGCTGGGCATGATGGCACACGCCTGTAGTTCCAGCACTTGGGAGGCAGAGGCAGGAGGATCTCTATGAGTTCAAGGCCAGCCTGGTCTACAAAGTGAGTTCCAGAACAGCTCGGGCTACAGGGAGACCCTGTCTCAAAAAGACCAAAGAAAAAAAGACCAAGTTGGTTTAATCTCAGGGATGTAAGATTGGTTCGATGTACAAAAATCAGTAAATGTAATATAATGTAACATATGATAGATTTAAGAACAAAAGAGGATCATCTCAAGAGATGCAGAAAAGATATTTGAAAAAGTTCAACATTGTTTCATAATAAAAGTCTTGAAGGGACTGGAGAGATTGCTCACTGGTTAAGAGGACCCAGGTTCAGTTCCTAGCACCCACATGGCATCTAACAACATCCATAACTCAAGTTCCAGGGAATCCAGTGCCCTTTTCTGACCTCTGAGTGTTGCACAACATGGGTGCACTTAACATACATACAGGTAATACACTCATAAAATAAAAATAATAAATATTTTTTAAAGTCTTGAAGAAACTTGGAATAGAAGGAACATAATAAATGCCTTATATGACAAACCTCCAGCCAATGTTAGAGTAAATGGGGAGAAACTGAGAATATTTGCTCTAAACTCTGAAACAAGATGAGGATAGCCACTCTTTCCACTACTGTTCAATATAGTGCTTTAAAGTCTTAGCTAGAGCAACAGAACAAGAGAAGGGACTAAAGGGGATAAAAATAAGAAAGGACAAAGAGTAGTTATTCAATAAATATTGTTATTTGCAGATGACATGAACCTATACTTAAATTGCACTAAAGGCTCCATCAGAAAATTCTTAGATCCGATACTTTCATCAAAGTAGAAGAACACAAAATATATAAAAATCATTAGCGTTTCTATATAGGAATATGAAACTATCTGAGAAAGAAAATAAGAAAAATATCCCATCCACCAGAGCTTTGAAAAATACCTAAGAATAAATCTAATGAAGGCAATGAAAGATGTTTATAATGAAAGCTTTAAGACATTGAAGAATGAAATTAAAGATTAAATTAGAAGATGAAAACTCCTTACATACTTATGGAATGTCACAATTAACATAGTAAGAATAACTACATTACTGAAATAGGGCTTCAGAGTGAATCAGTGCAATCCCTAAAAAATTTTGTGCTGGATAGCTTTAGTGTCAACTTGACACACCTGGGTTGAGGGAGCCTCAGTCGGGGAATTGCCTCTATTGGACTGGCCTGTGGCCATGTCTGAAGGGCATCTTCTTGATGAGCGATGTGGGAGGGCCCAGCTCACTGTGGGTGGTGCCACCCCTGGGCAGGTGGGCCTGTGTTGCATAAGAAAGCAGGCTGAGCAGGGGCCAGGGGAGCAAGCCTGTAAGCAGCGTTCCTCCATGGCCTGTGCTCCAGCTCCTGCCTCCAAGTTCCTGCCCTGAGTTCCTACCTTGGGCTCCCTGATGAACTGCGTGCGACCTGGGAGATGTAAGACAAATAAACCCTTTCCTCCCCAAGTTGGTACTGGTCAGAGTGTTTTGTCACAGCAATGAAGAACAAACTAAGACAAATTTTAATGACATTCTTCACAGAACTAGAAAAAAAAGGGCTAAAATTTGTATGGAAACTCAAAACTATACATGAATAACCAAAGCAATCCTAAGTAGAAAGAAGAGTGTTGGAGGTATCACAATACCTGATCTCAAATTATACTACCAGAACCATAGTGACCCAGAGACCATGGTACAGGAACAAAAACAGATGTAAAGGGATGACTTAACTTTAACCACATAATTTTTGGCAAAGGTGTTAAAAACATACATTGGAAAAATACAACCTCTTCCGCAAATAGTGTCGGGAGAACTGGACACCCACATGTCAAAGAATGAGATCAGATCCATATCTCTATGCATAAAAATAAATGTGAATGGATCAAAAGCATTAATATAAGACCTGACACACTGAAACTACTAGAGGTAAATACTTCAAAATAGAAGCATAGGCAACAGATTTCTGAAAAGGACACTAGTAACACAGGAAATAACCCAATATTGGCATTAAATGGAATAAGAAGCATCTCTACACCAAAAGAAACAATTACTAGAGTGGTAACTCGGACTGCAGAATTAGAGAAATCTTTACCAACTATACTTCCAACAGAAGGTTAATTTCTAGGATAGCTAAAGAACTGAAACCATTAACAACAACAAATTTTCCAGTCAATAAATGAGCTAAAGGACTGAATAGACAGTTCTTAAAAGAAGTAGAAATGGTCAGTGCATTTTTAAAAAGTGTCCAGTATCCTTAGTCATCCAGAAATTGCAAATTCAGATTGTACTGAGATTTCATCTCACCCTAGTCAGAAAACAATAACAACAGTTACCACAAATGCTGGCAAGGATGTAGGGAAAGGAGAACCCATATTCACTGCTGGTAGAGGTATAAGCTGGTACAGCCACCACCGAAATTGGTATGAAGGTTTCTCAAAAAGCTAAAAATAGAACTACTGTGTGACCCAGCCCTACCATTCCTAGACACACACCCAAAGAATCCTAAGTTTTATCACAGAGATACTTGCCCATCTGTCTTTATTTCTGTCCTACTCACAAAAGCTAGCAAATGGAGCCGACCTGGCTATCCATCAATAGATGAGTGACTATAGAAAATCTGGTGCACATACACAATTAAAAATTAAATGAAAACATTTAATTAAGTAAAATTAGCTGTAAAGAAAAATCCCATTTCAAAAAAATGGATGGAACTGGAAATCACTATGTTAATTAAAACAAGCCAGAGAAATGCAAACTTTACATTTTTTAAAATAATTTATTGAGAATTTCATACATGCATATAAGGTGTTTTGATCAAATCCATGCCCACTCCCTCCCCTCCAACTCCTCCCATATCTCCCCATCACCTTTTTCTGATAACGTCATGTACTCTTTCTTCTTCTTTTTTTTTCAAATGGGGCTTTTTGCTGCTCTAACTTTCCCCCGTCTGAAGAGGTAACCCTAAAATCTTTTAAGGAATTAGATAAGAGCTCCCAAATACTTTCAACATTTTTGGCCTTGGAACAGAGTATGTTGCTAACAGGCCCAAGGACATTGTGACTTTTAGCCAAGAAACTGGCTACATTTCTTTGGGGTCTATTTACCCTAACTGCCTAGCCAATTCCTGCCTCCTATTCTTACCAGATGCAACCTTCACGTTTTATCTACTGTATAAACTAAAAATTTTAATTTGTATACATGCATCTTGAATATAGGACAAAAAGGTTTCCATGGCTCCATTAGGCTGCAAGTTCAGGTGAATGAGTGAGCCATGGGTAGCCTGGTCAACTCAGCAAAAATCCCTGCAAGTCCAGAGAGATGAATAACCATTTGGCCACTAGTACCCAATAGCATGGCTTGCTATTGACTATGTTCATTCTCTGGTGAGGAAAAATAAATCTTGAATCCTTTGATAGCTGTGATCATGGGTTCTCAGCAGAGCAGTGTCCAGGCCCGTTGTATTTGGCCACTGACCAGTGCTGGCACCCTGTGGACTGAGACCTGAGCAGTCAGGGCCTCTGTTCCTCCTCTTTCTTCTGTACCCCATAGGCCTGTTCTCTGGGTGCCTCCTCAGAAGCAGGTGGCCAGAACGTCACGGGCTTTCTCCAGCCACATGGCTTGCACAGCGGCACTTTTGATAGTTACCACATGTCTTCCTATGAACCAGGGCAAGAACCCCACACATCTGAAAGGTGAGATCCTCAAGGATGGCTGCAAAGAAGAGGGGACTCAGCCTGCAGGGGATTAAGTACAAGGGGATGGAAAGGTCTATGGAGAAGACAGAGGTGGCTCCAAGGAGAAAGTGCAGATGACCTCAGGGGAGTATTGATGGCTATAGGTCCAGGACAGAGCACATTTGGGACCAAGGCCTGGAGAAGCTTGTGTGCAGGCCAGCACGTGGGTGTTCTCTAAAGAGGCTCTGATTAACAGCAACCAGTCAGCTCTGGACTCTGCTTCTTCCTGTACATATGTATCTTGTGTCCACTATTACAAGGACTGTTTACCAAGAGGAGAAGGAACTGGTTGAAGAGGAGGGACTTCTGGAAGCCTCATGTTTTCTCTGCCGTGGGAACAGTCCCAGAGCTGCATTGTGTGAGGCTTCAAGGACTCAGAGAAATCTGGCCACAGCAATAGTCCATGTCAGTGGAACCCTCATGCCCCTGCTGCTGCTGGTCTGTGTGGCTGGGGTGGGGCCACCATACTACGGTCAAGGGTCTACTTTTTAGTGCTATTCAGTAAATCTATTGTAAAATTAAAATATGTAAACAAATACTCAAAATACGCCTTACATTCAAGTTTTTTACTACATTTTGCTATTATCTCTGCTTTTTACGTTTTAAAGATTTATTTTTATTTGTGTGTACGTGTGTGTCTGTGTGAATGTACACATGAATGCAGATGTCTTTGGAGGGCAGAAGAGGTCATCAGATCCCCTGAAGCTGGACTTACAAACACTTGTGCACTGCCGAATATGGGTTTTAGAAACCAAATTTGGGTCCTCTAGAAGAGCAGCAAGTGCTATTAGCTGCTGAGTCATTTCTCCAGCACTTGATTTTTTGAATGGACAAAAATTATGTATATTGAGGGGGCATCAATGTTTCAGTACATGCACAGTACTGTTCATATCAGGGTAAGCATGTCGATCTCCTTAAAGGTAAGCGTGTTAGGCTCCACAAAAGCATGCCTGGCCCATGTCACTGAACACAACTCTCTCCAGTCCATCATTGTGAACAATAGGATGCTGTTCCTTTGAGCTGTTTGCATGTGTCACATCTCAGTGGTGACAGGTTGTGCTCCACACACAGTTTTTCTGACCTGCATTCAGTGGCATTGGGTTGGCACCTTGAAGCTGACTGTGGTGGAAGTATTTACACCACAGGAATTGGTAGACGCCACAAATCAAGGCTTCATCTCTTCCTTCTCCTCTTGGCTTTAAGCATTGATCAGTACAGCACAGCACTGTACACTGTTTCACTACTGTTCCTCCTTATTCTGGTTAGAGCTGTTTTGCTAGTGTTAGGGTGAGAGGAGCAGGGGCAGAGATGAGAGGGCCTGGAATCTCTCACTCTCTACTGAGAGCATAATGTGCGCTTTCCTTATGAACCTTGACTGGAGAAAATGCCCAAATGATTTGTGAGGGGGAGGAAAGTGACCCAGGACCTTCCTTTGGGAAGGTGGGAGGGGTGAGCTCTCAGAGCTCCCCTCTCTGCAGGTCCCATGCCAGGGACTTGTCCTTGGACTGGACCACTTCAGTAGCTGCCCACATCAGCCTGGGTCTCACATCCTTCTTTCCTGTTTTTCATGTAAGTTTGTGGCCAAGGAGATGCCCACATGCCCTACTTCATAAGTTCCTGTTCCTGCTGAGGCATCTCTTCACCAGATCTGATACTTCACCTCCCTCAAGGGTGGACAGAGGGAGTAAGCAAAAATAATAATCAATGGGGTTGGAGAGCTGGCTCAGCAGTTAAGAGCACTGGCTGCTCTAAAAGAGGACCCAGGTTTGATTCCCAGCACCCATATGGCAGCTAATAATGATCCATATCTAGTTCCAGGGGGATCTGGCACCCTCTTCTGACCTCCATGGGCATTGCATGACAAGGGTGCATTTACATACATGCAGGCAATATACTCATACATGCAAAATATAAATAATAAATGAAATATAAAAAATTAATAATCAAGTGTACAGTGGCTCAAGAAGGCTCTCAGCTGCCTTCTGCTGCCATCATGCTATGGCCATCATTTGCCTGTCCCTGGGTTGAGCATGCCATCTCCTCAGGCTCTTTCTCATGAGAGTCACCCAGGCTTGAGGAAGAAGTCTCTTGACACCATAGAAGTCACGTAGAAATGCGGCAGAGTTGAGTGGTATAACATAGTGGGGTGACAAAAGTCTTAGACCTCAACCCTTTATCCCAAGAGATGCAATAGAAGGAGGCACACCGATGAGGCCAGGGGACAGGTGGCTGCCCTTCCTTCCTACGCTGCTCCTAAGCTGTCCATCAGGACAGCCCTCCCCCAGACATCACTGAGGCCAACAAGCTGGAAGGCCCATCACTTGATTTTTTTTTCCCCAGATTTACTGTATGCCTACTAAGGCTGCAAAGATGATATACAAAGGCCCGTGTCCCTGAGGGCACCTGTTCTGGAAGGTACGTGACTAGAAATGAATGGAAAATTATTGCAGTGGGTATAATGTGTTGTTCTACCTCTTTTATTCCAGTGATGTTATTCTCATTGTGTAAACATCTTAAAGTCGATTGTTATGTCATTATTAGTAACTCCAATTTCTTGTTTAATTTCCATGCAAGATAGGGCTTGCCTGTAAAATGCACTGATACAGATAGTGCTCTATGTTTAGTGAAAGAGATGCTATCTACAAATTACAGGGAAGTGATTGCATCGAGATCCTCTGTTGGTGAAAAAAACCACAATAAAGAAATGGGGAGTAGGAGACAAGCAACATTCTAGAAGTCACTAAGAACCAAAACTAGTTGACTCTGACTGGTGTTGATTTCTCAGTCTCCTAAAGTCCTCCCATGTCTAAGCAGTATGGCCTTAGTGCCCTTTGAGGTTAGAGGAAGAGCAATCACATCAAACAATTTCCTCTATACCCTGAGAAAAAGATAATCTTCTCTACTGGACAGTTAAAGTGTCTGAACCACAAACCACCAGAGCAACTGGGTGCTTTAGGAAGAAGGAGCAGCAGGGCACCTATCTCTGTGACTTACCTAAACCCAGGACCCAGAAGACAGCTTCTTGCTACTTGCCTAGGAAAAGAAAAACTGAGGCACGGGACAGGAAGGGACCTCCCTGGGCTACAGGGCTGACTGAGCTGAGAGGGTCCAGGTCTGCCATGTCCAAGCCATGTTCATCTCATTCTGAATATAGAACTCTGGAATTTTTGCCATAGAAAAATATAATTTAGGCTGCTAGTGTGAACTCCTCTGTGACGGTAAGTTTCCCAGCAAAACTTAAAACAGAGTAAAAAGACATAAGCACAATAAATGTAACAATAGTCAATATAATCCCATCTCGCCTTTACAAGTCACATTCATTATGAGACAGTTATGAGTTGCATTCTTTTCCTCACTAACTGCAGTGTGTGTTTGAACTTTCTACACACCTCCACACAAACCTGTCACATGTCAGTCCTTGGTGATCATAGGCAACCAGTGACTGTAGCTGTTGTGCTAGCCTGTGAAGGTGAGGGTTCAGCCTGCCGTCAGGAGTTCTGAGTCTCCTTTCTCAGGTGAGAAATGAGACCCTCAAAACCCACAAGGCCATATATATGTGGTCGGGAGAATGCCATGTGACAACTCTGCTCTTTCTGAAACATGGTTCTGTAAGTCTGAAACTGCTCTTAGTGTTTGTACCTTCTGGTTTATTAGAAGCAGGATCACTATTAGCCTAGTTGGACTTGCGTATAAACAAAACAGAGGCATCTCTTCTTAAAACAATTCCATTGCAAGACTAGAGAGATGGCTCAGTGGTCCTCTTGCAGAGGACCCAGGTTTGGTTCCCAGTACCCATTTGGCAGCCAACAACCAGCCGTAATTCCAGTTCCAGGGGATTCAGCACTATCTTCTGAACTCTGTGGGCATTGTACAACATGGTGCAATTACATACATGCAGGCAACACATTCATACACATAAAATAAAAATAATAAATAAATATAAAACAATTGCATTGCCAATAACCACAAGGCTGTATTGAATAATATAGATGTGTATGTCTATGAATCTATATACGGTGCTTGCAGTGTCATGGTGTCCCTAGAGTTATACAGCATAGAACTTCACAATAGTACACAGTGGTCACGCAGTGCCATCACTTGACTGCAGGAAGCAGTCACATGAATCAGCTACTAAGGTAAAGGGCAAAGAAAGACTCCTAACAGGGAGGAAAACTCAAACAGGTAAATACATAGGAAGGCAGAAGATTAATAAAGAAGGAAATAAGCTGGGAAATAACTGCACGAGGTTAGAAAAGAAACAGAGGCCCAAGGCAAGTCTTCTGTGTCAGACACCAGCTTCACTCTGCCCTAGTACCCACTGACATTTCCTGTTCTGTTCTTACTGTTCTATGTGGGCTGAGTACCTGCTAATGTGCCCCTGGGCCTGCTCAGTGTTGGGGAAGTCCCCAGGAGCGCCATAGTTTGTGAAGATAAGATACCTATTTTAGTCTCCTAAGTCTCCTAGAGGAGCACTTACTCAGGACACAAGTCTCCTGGCCAGTGTGGTACCACCACCATCCTTGGTATTTGAGAAATGTGCTGGACTCACACAGGGCCCTGGCTACAGCCTCAAAGCACAAGCAGCTTGGCTATCCCAGTGGTTCTGTGCTGGAGTCCCTCTGCCTAGGACCAAGATGCCCATCGACACATTTTAGAGATAACTTATTCCTCATTGGTAGCCACTGGATTCCCTGAATGGCTTTGACCTTAGTCCTGTTCACTAGCCAATAAAGCTGGCCTAACCTCAGAGCCAGGGGGAACTGCCACCACAAGAAAGTTTCAGGTGGCTTTTCCTAGTTATTTATAAGAACTCACAGCCAAAGAAGCCATGACAGAGGACTCTTGTCCCTTCCATCCTGCCTGTAGGATGCTTGGATGGGTACAGGGTTCCCAAGAAGCACTCAGTCTTCAGTCTTTGGAGTCAGGGTAAACTCCAACAATACCTCAGGCCACATGCTTGAAATAGCTATGGCTTCTCAAAGAACTGAGAGAGACAGTGGGTGTGACCACATCCATCAGAGCTTATATTTATCTCAGTCAGCCGTACGGAAGGAAGACCACGGGAGAATGACCCAGTGTAAATGGCAGTGCAGCCTTGCCCAGCAAGAGAAACCTGCTTGGAGATGTAGTCCTGAAGGTTAGGCCTCATATGGGTGTCCAGCTCCATTTCTACTGCAGGGTCTTTACAAGCATTCTCTTTCTTTGCTATCCCTCAAGATCTGATGTATGTGGATGTCCTTAAAGCAGGGAATCACAAAGCATTCCATGGCAGCTCTGCACACCAGCATCAGGACAGGCTGTGGCTTTCACACAGTAGTAGTGACTGAACATATACTTCTTTCAAATATTCCATCGGCAACCAAATTGCCTCCTGAAAAGACCTACGGATGGTCAAAGGCACATGACCGTTCTTCATTAGGGAGAGTCACACTCTTGAGTTACACAATCCTTAGAATGACTGAAAAAGGATGGGGGGAAAACCTGACGATCTGAGTATCGCCAAGGATGAGGAATGACCCGAACTCTCATGTTTGCGTGCAAAGTGCCAAAACAATTTCTGAGCCAGTGAGGCAGTTTCTTAGAAAGTCAAACACACATTTCTGGTGTGACCAGGGTATTCTGCTACCAGGAATTTTACCAAGAAAAGTGAAATCGTCATACAAACATGCATTCATCCTTCTTCTTTTTGGGATGTTTTGAGACAGTGTTTTGAGACAGGCTGGTTTGAAACTCACAAATCTCTCACCTCAAACTGCTGCCTGCCAGGATCACAGGGGTACGAAACCACACCTGGTTGCATGCAGTCATCGTAAATGTACTTTTTTGAGTGAAAGAAGCCAGATTTCCACTGCATGACTTCACAAATGTAGCATTCTGGAAAAGGTCAGAGCCAGTAGGGACAGAGAACAGACAACAGATCAGTGGGTGCAGAGGGTGGGGATCATCTATTTCCGAGGGCAGCAGGAGGACAGGCTGTGCAGGCTGAGCTGGACGCGGTGGCCACTAGCTGTACACCAAAAGACTGACCAGACTGTCGCTGCCTGTGACTTTTTCTTGTTTTGTTTCTAAAGCCTACATGAAAAGTAGGTTTTTCTAACAGCATCACAGCTTAAAACAAAGCAAAACAAAAAAAAAACTTTCCCTTCTAAGGAAGGCCACAGCATTGTATTTTCTAAGGTCTCTAGAAATGCCAATACCAGACTTAAAAAGAGAAAAACAAAGTAATGAGATCATTGATAACTTTTGAGTATCAACATTCAGGGTCAAGAAAGTTGAGGACAGGCCACATACAGACAGGCCTGGCCAAATGTACAGTCAAGTGTCTTTTTCCTCCCCATCCCTGATCAAACACAGGTTTGTTGGTGTCTTTTGAGATGCCTAATCAAAGAGCCATTCAATCAGTCTCATCCTGGCTGTGGGCCTTGCTGGGTTGGGATAAAAAGGTACTCTTCCCTGGCCATGCCCATCTCTTGGCATTTCCTTTCTAACTTTTCCAACATCGCTGGCTAACTTTCTTTTCTTTTCCAAAAAAATCCTGGCTTCCCCTCACGACATTTTCTTCTACTTGGTATGGATGGAGGCTCCATTTCTAAAAAAGGGACCGCAGACTAGTGATATCCAATGGTCGAGCACCGAAGGACAAGGATACAGGGACTAGAGGCCAGCATCCCCCAGGCAGTGTCTCTGCTTCTGTTACCAAATTCCTCCAGACCCCTCTTCCCTTGGATTCTCTCTTGCTGGACTGTTGTATAGCTATTTTCTCCTAATTGAAACTTTCTATCTTAGAGGAAGGCTGACTAAGGCCCAAGAAGTAAACTAAATTTACAAGGCTCAGGGAATAAACAACTCACAAGTCTCAGGATAGTACCGAAAATTAAAGGATTCACAAGGCCTGCCCAAGGTTATAAGTAATAATAATTGCTAGGTAGAGGAGTCTCTGGCCAGCAGAGCTGCCTGCAAGTTGAGCAGGGAACTCAAGGGATGTAGCTTTGGTGAGCTGTCACCCATGATGGGCTTTCAGGGATGCCTTTGAGTCATCCCCACTCCTGTAAGCAGTCCCTCACCCATGTTCCTGTAAGTAACCCCAGTAAATTCACTGATTCACTAAGCCAGACTTAGGTGGAATCATTTCTTTGGTTTGTCATCAGTGTCCTGACTGGGGTAAATGAACATTTGTTCATGTCTCCCAGGAAAAGTCACAGTGTGGACAAGTTGCCAAATCTAGGACCCAAAGACTTCCACAGCTTCAGCAGCATGGCCAGCATAGGCCAAGCAAAGCCCTGCAGCCACGTCTTTCCTCTACCCTTCCTGATACCACTGGTTTCCAGACGGTTTTGTGAAAAGGACACAGGTGTGTGAACACAGCACAGGCAGCAGTCACGGAACCGAGTACCGGGCAGCTGCCCTTTGCCCCATCAGAAGCTGCCCACTGCTACAGGCTGTGTCTTGCTCAGGAGATCTCCCCAGGGACCAGCAATGGCTGGGGAGTCACTGGGGAGTCATGGAGATGGAGATGAGTCTAAAACAATCAAGGGCACAGTGAGAGCCTGGTTTGGGCTGTTCCCAGCTGTGCCTGTCAAAAGGAAGCTGTAGGAGCTCCAAGCATGTGTGAACAGTCCCCCTTAGGGAGAGATCAGTTGGTCCTACGTGGATTGTTTGTGTAGACCTCAGACTTGGCCACAAAAGAAACACGGCATTGTCACAGCGGGAGTCACTTCATTGTTAGAAATGCTCAATTCAGTCCAGCCAGGATACACAGGGAACACTTGTGCGTTTGCTCTGTCTCTTCTTTATGAAGTGTGGTAACAATACATACCTCGACTGGAGGAATCCTATGGCTGGGCAGGGTGCTACATGAAAAGGCTGGGATCCTGGGGTCAGATAGAGGCAGGGTGGCCAAGTCGAGGATGAGCTGTGACTCATTTCTACGATGTGCATTTTCATTCTCTGCAGATCAACTGTCAGCTTGCAAGGGGGAAAACGCCCAGGTCACATTCAGTTCTTTGGTTATTAGAAACGCTCTGTGGTTCCCCAGATCCTTGGCTGCAGCCACTGGCATGAACTGAAGCACAAGAGGCCATTTCCCTGTGAGCAGCCTCATTTGTTTTTGATTAGAATGAGTGAGGAGGGGAGGGACACAAATCCTTATCAGCCTGAGGCATTGATGGGTGGAGGCTGGCAATGGCACAAAAGCTGGATTTGGAGCTCGGGGCTCAGATGAGGAGGATCAGGGCAGTAGATCATCACTCCTGTGCTGCCATGTGGGCTGTGACCTGCTACCTCTGTGGGGACTGAGTTTCATTCCTCATGAGTTACCCTTCAGAACAGTTCCCTGGAGGGACAGCCTAGGCTCTGTCCCACTCACAAACGGGGAAAGCCTCTGAGTAGAAGCAGTGACCTCTGGCCTCTGTCTCAGCCTGGCCCTGGTCTTAGCATTGACTGCAAGTTGTCTACTCTACTGCAGATGCTTGGTGTGGTCAGTCAGCGAGATGTCCACTCTGGGCTTCACAATCAAACCTGAACTAATCACCAGCTGCTGATGTGACCCTGCGTAGTGTTTGGGTGATCCCCACAGCAATCTCACTAGCAACTGTTGTGAAAGACAAGAGAAAGCACTGAATTCTCTCTAGAAGGAGTCTTCAAGAGAGCACCAGGCTTTGAGCTGGTACAGGGAATAGAAGAGGAAGTACACTTGAACTCCATTGGTTTTTATATCCATACAAAGTGCCATCTTGGCCATCGTTAGGTACTCAGTTCAGTGGCATTGGTGAGGCTGTGCAGTAATCACCACCATTCACCTCCAGGATGTTTTCATCTTCCTAAACTGAAACTCTCCACTAATTAAACTCAGCTCCTCATTCCCCTTATTTTGACCCTTTGCATTCTCCATTCTGCCTTTAGTTTCCATGATTCAGCTCCTCTGGGAACCTCACACAAGTGGAATTGGGCAGTGTTTGTCCTTTTTTGTGACTGGCATGTTACTTAGCACATGAGAACCTTAAGCATGTTCCATGCTGTAGAATATGCCAGAATTTCCTTCCTTTTATGGCTGAATAGTATTCCACTGCATGCTACATTTTATTTATCCATCTATTCCCCAGTGAATGTGTGGGTATCTTTCACCTTCGTTCTTGTAGAAATGCTGCTATGGACATACATGTCTAAACACAACAGAGCCCTGCTTGCAGGTTCTTTGGATGCATTCTCAGAAAAGGAAGAGCTGTATCAGATAGTAATTCTACCTTTAATTTAGAGGAATTTTCTTACTGTTTTCCATAACAGCTACTCTGTTTTATAGTCTCATCATGACTTTGGGTGTTGTTTAACAGAGACAGGTGTAGAGGTATGATCTTAAATAGAGTATATACCAAGCATTGATTGTGTGTGTGTGTGTGTGTGTGTGTGTGTGTGTGTGTGTGTTTCTTGGGAGCCCAGGAGAGAAGCTGTACCATTTTCAAAGCTGTACCTCATTAGCCAATTGAAGAAGGGTGCTTTGTCAGGACAGTGATGAAGAGATGAGCCTGGATGCAGCAGTTGCCAGGGACCCTGAACTCATGTCCCAGGAGCCAGACTGACTAGGCATCCTGGCATCAAGGAAACCAACATGGAAGCCTGGCTCTGTGGACCTGCAGGAGCTGGGCAGTCCAACATATTTTTTTCAAGAGTAGTAGAACTAGGAAATCAATTGAGAGGTGTTAACTCTACAAATTCACTGAGCCAAGTCTATATGGAAGATACTATTGCAGTCATCCACTTGATGGATGCAGTACAGAGGTCATCCAGGTTGTGACGGAGTACTTGGGTTCCACTCCAGGCAGCCTGTGTGTGGTTTTTGCCTTCATTCCTTTCTTCCTTTCTTCATTCCTTCCTTCATTTCATGCATTCTGTCATATATGTCAAGGCCTATTGAGCCAAGTTTGTATCCCTAAATGTCCTTTAGTCTGTGTTTATCCACTACAGCCTGGTGGACCTATTTAGCATCATTCCCTTAAAGAAGACCAACTCTCCTTCTCCCAGTAGCCATTGGTTGTCAATAGTTACTCAGCTAAAGTTGGGCTTCTTACCTATATCTCCACTTCTATGCTGGGTTTTTGTCTGGCTGGAGCTTGCATGGATCTTGTGCATGCTGTCACCATTGCTGTAAATTCATATGAGCAACTCCCAGTTGCCTGGACATCTGTTTCCTGGTGATCATACACCACCTCTGGTTCTTACAGTCTTTCCACCCCATCTTCTACACTGGTCTCTGAGCCCTGGGTGGCAGAGGTTTAATATGCATCCTATCCAGAAACACCCACGCTTCAGTCTCTTATTCTCTTCACTTTGTTCAGTTGTGGCCTTCTGGGTTAATCACTATCTATTATATGAGAAAGCTTCTCTGATGAGAGTTGAGCGATGCATTACTATTTTTCCTGTCTTCTGTTCTCCTATATTCCCTGAGTCTTAGGTGTAGATGTTGCATTACAGATGTGTCACTTGGGACTGGGCATTTATTCTCTAGATTTGACCAGCTGTAGAACTCTGAAATAGTTTCCATCTGCTGCAAAAAGAAGTTTTTTTTGATGACTGGTGAGAGGTACACTTGTCTGTAAATACAAGGATATAAGGACACATATTTAGAATACAATAAGAAATTACATTGGTCTAGGGATGGGACAAAAGTAGGTTTTTCTCTAGAATCTATGACTTCTCCAACCATGTGTATTTGGCTATGTTTACAGTACTACACATGAGCGCCCTCCCATTGAGTGGGCCTTAAGTCCAATTAGACAGCTGTTGGTTACCCCCAAGATAAAAGTGCTACTACCATACCAATGGAGATAGTGTACTGGGCCAGTCATTGTTGTGTTTATTAGGCTTTACTGCTGGTGTCATGGTTTGATTCTTCATTGCTGTGACAAAACACTCTGACCAGTACCAACTTGGGGAGGAAAGGGTTTATTTGTCTTACATCTCCCAGGTCGCACGCAATTCATCAGGGAGCCCAAGGTAGGAACTCAGGGCAGGAACCTGGAGGCAGGAGCTGGAGCACAGGCCATGGAGGAACGCTGCTTACAGGCTTGCTCCTTTGGCCCCTGCTCAGCCTGCTTTCTTATGCAACACAGGCCCACCTGCCCAGGGGTGGCACCATCCACAGTGGGCTGGGCCCTCCCGCATCACTCATCAAGAAGATGCCCTTCAGACATGGCCACAGGCCAGTCCAATAGAGGCAATTCCCTGACTGAGGCTCCCTCAACCCAGGTGTGTCAAGTTGACACTAAAGCTATCCAGTACAGCTGGGTAGGACCATTGATTGGTTTTCTCCTTTGACAGTCTGCTTGGTATCCTCTGATATGGTAGCTTGTTTAGTATCTCTGATACTATGAGAGCTAGTCTTCAGGGAGGAGCTTCCAGGTCAGTTCCAGCTCTGTTGCTCCAAGTCCGGTGTCTGAGGTGTGTCTTGTCTTCAGGAATAGGGTCTTACCTTCAAGTTCTGGGAAGCAAGCAAGGCCTGTGGCAATAGCCTGTATTATTTTGGGGTCTCTTTGACTACCCTGACCAATAACTTGGAAGGGAGGTTTCCCCTGACTTGTGTTTTTTGTTAGTATAGCCTTCAGCTATATACATGGACTCATATCATTTTATATGTGTATTTTTTCAGTAGGCTTTTGAACTAATACATTTCCGCCTGGTTTTTCACACCACCTAAGCATTATTTATCTCTCTTCTCTCTCCCCCGTATAACTCTCCCTCTTCCTTTACCACCATGGTTCCTTCTCATTTTCCTGTCTCCTAAGGTTATATCAGGATGTATAGTCACATCTAAGGATTTGGAGCTGAGATCCACAAATGAGAGAGAACACATAGTTTGTTCTTTTGAGTCTATGTTACTTCATTTAGTATAACAGTTTCTAGTTCCATTCATTTACCTGGAAATTTCATGATTTTGTTTTTCTTTACCACTTAGTAGAACTCCATTGTGTAAATGTACCACATTTTCATTATCCATTCACCAGTTGAGGGATGTTTAGGTTGTTTCCATTTCCTAGCTATCGTGAAAAAAGCAGCAACAAACATGGCTGTGCAAGTGTCTGTGCAGTAGGATGAGTCCATTGGGTATATGCTAAGGAGTGGTATAACAGGATCATATAGATTTATTTTTAATTTTTCAGAGTTCTCCATACTGATTTCCATAGTGGTTGCACAAGTTTGCAATCCTACCAGCACCGAATGAGCGTTCCCCTTTCCTTACGTCCTCGCCAGCATTTGCTGTCATTTGTTCTCTTGGTCTTAGCCAGTCTGACAGGGGTAAGATGAAATCTTCCAGTGATTTTGATTGTATTTCCCTGATTACTAAGGTTGTTGAGCACTTTTTAAGATGTTTCTTAGCCATTTTTATTTCTTCTTTTGAGAGCTCTCTGGTCAGAACTATAACCCATATTTTAATTTAGTCGCTTATTTTCTTATGTCTTTGTTTCTTGAGTTATTTGTATATGCTGGTTATTAATCCCCTGTCAGATGCATAGTTGGTGAAGAATTTTCTCCCGCTCTGTGGGAGAAACAATTAGTTGTTTCCTTTGCTGTACAAAACTTTTTTAATGAGGTCTCATTTTGTCAATCGCTGAATTCTTGAGCAACTAATGTCCAATTTAGAAAGTCCTCTTCTGCACCTATGTCTTGTAGGTGCTGCCTATGTTTTCTTCTGACAGTTTCAGGTGTCACAAGGTCTTTGATCCATCTGAAGTTGACTTTTATGCAAGGTGATAGGTATGGGTCTAATGTCTTTCTTCTACACACGAAGATCCAGTTTTGCCTGCACCAGTTGTTAAAGATGTTGTCTTTCTGGGGCTGGAGAGATAGCTCCGTGGTTAAGAACACTGGTTGTTCTTGCAGAAGACCCAGGTTTGAATCCCAGCACCCACATGGCAGCTAACAACTGTCCGAAACTCCAGTCCCAGGGGATCCGAGAGTCTCTTCTGTCCTCTGCAGGCATTGCACGACACAGGTGCATTTACCTATATGCACTTAATACATGCATACATATAAAATAAAAATAATAAATAAAATATTTTTTTTAAAAGATGTTGTCTTTCCCTGCCTATAGTCTTGGTGCCTTCGTTTGTCCTTTCTGCGGAAGGAAAGTGTTGAACAACAGACAACTGCTCGAAGGCACATTCCATGGACTTGAAGACGCAGATAGAAATGCACATATGGCAGGAAGCAGCACAGATGTTGTAAATGCTCGCTGTGAAGGAGAGAACATGGCCCACTGGAGTCCTCAACACATATGTTTACATGTTTGCTACCTGAGGGGATGGACAGATGGGTGCTTTGGCTTCCCTTTTTTTATGGCCATCAGCATCTAACAGCTTATCAGGGTTAAATGTAAACTATAGACTCGGGCTAACTCCAGCCCACTGGATTGTTGTTTTTTTCTATTAAAAACTGTGAAAATGATTCTGACCACATTAGTCATTTTTTGCTGGCCAAGCAGCAGTCTCCTCCCATGCTTCACATTTTACACCCTTTATGCTCATCTGCTGAAAGCATAGACACTTTGAAACCGTTGGTCCCATTCCACACACACACTAATCTAAAAACAAAGGAAATTTCCCAGAAGAGCCCTGCTGATATGCTGACAGGGTGTAGCAAGATCAGTCCTGCCAGACTGGGCCTTGGAAACCTTAGAGCCCGAGGAGAGGGTGTTGCAGCTGTTCTGAGAAGTCAAAATTGGTGAAAACACAGTTGGGCAAGATAGTCTCAGTGCCGACAGATGGGACGTGGCTGTGATCAGTGCCTTTGCAATAATCAGCCTTCTATGACCCCTGACCTGTGGCTGAGGTAACAGTGGAGTATCTCACATCTGTCCAGCACCTTCACTCAAATCACCTTACACAGTCACATGTCTATTTCCATCCCTTGTGGTTCACAGGAGGAATCCTGTGACCAAAACTGTGGCAGGCTTGGTAATGCAGGCACATTTGGGATCGAACTTCCCTGCCTGCTGTTTTCTTCTCTTTGCTGAGACTTCCTTTTCTTACCACATCTTTCTGGTGAACAATCTTTGCCCCACACTCTAGGCCAACCAGAAAGTATCCCTCATCTTCCAGGGGTTGAGATTTGGGCCAGGCATGTCACCATGGCCTTAGAGAGGAATGATCTAATCTGGCTTGCCCCTCTGGAGGCTGGAGCTTGGTGAGGCTACTGTACCCTGAGAAACAGATATTCCATCCTATCTCTCCCCAGGTCTCTGTCATTGTAATGAATAGCTAAAACAATTAGGTTTATACTTTGACTCATGGTTTTGGAGGTTTTAATTCATGATTGATTGGCCCCATCATTTTGGGCTTGTGGTCCCTAAGGACCTGAGGGTATGGTGGAGCAAAAACATCTGATCAGCCAGGAAGAGGGAAAGAGGAAGGGGAATTGGCTTTACAATGGTCTTCAAGGGTGAGGTCTTAATGACTCAGGACCTTTTACAAGATGCCACTTGCTAACAGTACTATTATTTCCCAGTAGTGCCACCCCGAGGACCAACATGTGGACCTTTGGGGATATCCAAACCACAACACTATCTCTTCTTGTCTCACCTCATCTCACCCCACCTCCTCCCAGATTGTGTCGGTTACTTTGTATGGCTGTGACTTAAGACCTGACAGAAACAATGTGATGAAGGAAGGAGGGTCTAAATCATCCAGGTGGAGAAGGCATATTGGAGTACATGGTAGTGGAAGCATGAGGCGACTGCTCCTCACATCACAGTGGACCAGGAAACAGAGAGAAGGCCAGAACCAGGGGCTAGGTATAACCTTCAAAAGCTCATCCCTAGCTACTTACTTGTACTAGCCAGGCCCCACCTGCTAAAGGTTACAAAGTCTCCCCAAATAGTGCTTCCAGCTGGGGAACAAACATTAAAAACGGTAACTAGTTGGGGACATTTCAGATTCAAATCATAATACTATCTTAACATTGCATCTTTTTCTTCTTATCCCTGCCAGGTATACCCAACCCCATCCCTTGTCTTTCCACACTCTCCCATTGGATTCCAACATCCCATCTCATCTATCATCCTATTGGATTCCAACATCCCATCCTACCACTGCCTCAAGAAGCCAGGTGGTGCGGGACACCCACAAGGCCATCTCCAGCTATAGCACCATCTTTACTCTTTACCAAACTCTCCCCATCTCAAAGTCCAAATTCATTTCCCTTTTTGGACAACCTCAGCCACTCACCGGCATCCTGTTAAGACTTCACTTCTTTGAAGGCTAGGTCCACTCTGTCATCTAATATGACAGAGGGAATGTGAAGAGTGGCATGTGTCACCTCATGCGCATGCTTTGTGAGGGGATGCACAGTGAGCCAGGCTCTCCTCCTCTCCAAGGGGACATGTGTTACGTGTTGGAGGAGTCCACCTGCTACCAGCTCACAGCACAGTCCCTGCCTCACTCCTGCTTCTTCCAGCCCTACTCAGCTCACCCAGCTGAACCCTGCACACACACACACACACACACACACACACACACACACACAGAACTGCCAGCCTCCTGCTCCAATGCTGTTATGCACTCTATTTTGCATCCAAAGAGTGGGATTGGGAACACACACACACACACACACACACACACACACACACACACACAGAGAGCTGCCAGCCTCCTGCTCCAATGCTGTTATGCACTCTATTTTGCATCCAAAGGGTGGGATTGGGAAGCCAGGGCTGCCTGGAAGCTGGCAGGGAGTTACTGTACCTCCCTTCAGGCTGCAGGTGGAACACTATTGACAGCCCTGCCCAGGCACTCTGTCTAAACAAGGACATAGCACCACAAGGCTCTCTCATAGGGAGAGCCTGTCCTAGTTTGCCTGAGACCAACTGAGATGCTCCCTAAACTTATTCTGCCTGCTCTACCAAGAGGCTCCAGACCAGCCTCCCTGAATGGGCAGGCTAATGAGTCACAGACTGTGTGGGAGCGGTTGGGATGCAGGTTCAGGACAGAGGAGATGTGCCATATGTACCTGGCAGCACTCCTGGGAGTGGCCCAGGCCTGGGACATGTGCTTGGCTGCCAAGAACAGATGTTTTTTATTTTCCCCTTACTGATTCACTGTGACAGGTTCTTACAGTTCGCGCCAGATGCACCATCTCCAGAGAGGCAGTTCCTCCTCACTGTGAGGCTCGTCCGTGGAAGGGAGTGGTAGGTACAGCACTGAAAGCTCATTCCCCATGGATGGGATGCTGCCCTGTGCCATCCTACCACCTGGCTGCACAGCTTGCTAGCTGTCCTGATGGAAGGTGCTACAACTCTGCCTGTGCTCCTAAAGAGTCACAGCTCAGGGTGCCTCCTGTGCTGTCTGCTCAGGGACACACCATGGGGCCCACTCCTGTACTCTAACCACAAGTCCACTAGTGTTGAGGGAACAGGCATGAGCTCCAAGGGAGTTGGGTGCAAAAGCCCCACTTCGTGGGGATCCTGGGGGTGGGCGGGGACCTTGTCCTGCCTACGAGGCAACACACTGGCTCTACTTGTTCTTGCTTTCCCATGCAGACACACACAGCAGGTACAATCACAGATGACCCCATCATCACAGATGGACCGAGCATTGGTGACTGTACCATTTTGCATAGTCATATTTTAGACCCCAATGAGCAAACAGGGTCACAAATTATCATGTCTTGTGAGAAAGGCCTTCCTAAATTCTTCTTTCAAAGCTTTTAGCTACACAGTCACTTCCAGACTTCTGAGCCTCAGTGACAGCCACTTTTAGTGTTTTTGTGTGTGTGGTTGGTTTTTTTTTTTTTTTCAGACAGGATTTCACTGTGTAGCCCTGGCTGTCCTGGAACCCACAGAGATCCACCTGCCTCTGCCTCCCAAATGCTGAGATCAAAGGAGTGTGCCTCCAGGTTTATCTGAGTTTCCTAATCATGGTGACTTAAGAGTCACCATGAAGAAAATGGCAGAAGATCGTTTGTGGAGATATGTCTTTCACAAGCGACAACTGCACTGGGATTGTAACTAAGCCTGAAGCTCCAGGAGGATGGAGTTGTTTCTCCTGGGCTCCCCACACTGTCAGGACGTGACAGAGGGCAGTAAGGAAGAAAGGAATGGAAAGGCAGAAGTTCACCTCCCACTCTACCTCTGGGGTGCGGGGGGATGGGGGTCCTCAGCACCACACCTCCTTTGTTCCTCTCCAATTCCTGTGCGTAGTCATGTGTTGGCTATAGTAACAGTACAGTTTTATTGTTTGCTTGTTATATAAGCAAACAGCCTTCCATGACTACATAACAATGAGGCACCATCGCTCAGCACCCACTTTCTTAGTTCTCCATTGCTGACCTTTACATTGGGTCTGTTAGTGCACTCATGCTGTATTAGTCAGCCTTTGTTACTACAGTGAAATAACCCGGGGCAGATAACTCTGAAGGGCAAAGCCTGATTTAGCTCAGAGTGTTGGAGGCTTAGGGGCATGGCACCTGCGTCAGCTCATTTCTGGTGAAGACTTTCCCACTACCTTCCCCTCCCATCAGCCTGGAGGCACTTGAGCACCTACTTGTATGTATGTAGGGGAAGCCTACATCACCCACAGGAAGTCAGGGAAAGGCTAAGACCCCCTAATCCCTCAGGAGCATGCCCCTACTAACACAGTGTCCTCACACTAGACCCCAATTCCTGAAAGTTCTACCAACTCCTAACAGCATCATCCCCAAGCCTTTAATCACAAGTACCCTTAAGGGACATTCAATCCACACCTAACCATAGTGTACGTAAACCAGTAATTATTTCCAGAGAATCCAGGTGTAAAAGTATAGTGTGTCGGTCAAGGGCACAACTGTTGAATATCTTCATGTAACTGTTCTGGGTCTGTCTGCTTTCCCAAGGGCACTAACCTCACTGCCTGCAGCTAGAACCTTAGTGACATACTCTTCCTATCTTTGCTGGAATGTTCCCTTATGAACATGTCTCCTTTCACTTACATGGTGCTGTATGGTTCTTAAGAGTGTCTCTGTTTCCAGGAGTGGTGGCACAAGCCTTTAATTCCAGTCCTCCAGAAGCAGAGGCAGGTGGATCTCTGTGAGTTCAAGGCCAGCCTGTTTTACATAGTGAGTTCCAGGCCAGCTGGGGCTACAGAGGACCTGTCTTTAAAAACAACAAAAAAACAAAAAACAAAAAGTCTCTGTTTTTAGGTTTGAATTGCTCACCCTCCCTTTTCTAAGAAATTATAATAATTTACAGCTACTATTTCAACATAACTTATCAAATGCCTGAATGTCTTTGCTGAACCTCAAAGAGAGTCTTTGGGGAACAAGAGAGAGCTTCATTATCTGCAAGGCAGGAGACTATGACCCAGATAGGAAGCCAACACAGGAATCCAGTTCCTCTGATTCTTTCCAAAGAAACCATGAGGGACCGGACAGATGGCCCAGTGGTTAAGAGCTCCTACTGTCCTATCAGAGAACTGGAGTTTGGTTCGCAGCACCCATTTTGGGGAACTCATAACCACCTATAACACCAGCTCTGGGGTATCTGATGGCCTCTTCTACCCTCCTCAGATACCTATACTCAAGTGGACATGCCCATATGTATACACATAATTAAAAATAAAATAAATCTTTAAAAATAAATTATGAGTAATATATGCATGCGTAAACTCCCAAGCCTTACCAAAGGAAGAAGTCCCCCTGAAAAGGCAGTATGGGGCATTCCTGCATGCACTACTGTACCCTGTGTTCTTCGACTGAAGTGTGATCTACTGATTTCTGCTGTGGCTGTGAGAACATGCTGTTTCTCCTCTGGTCACACTGCTGACCCCTGTTCACTTGCTGGTAGTCCCTTCCTCCTCTTGGCAGTGGCATCTTCCCTCCACAGCATCTCTTCCTGTTCTTCCTGTTGGCAGCAGGGTCACTGTCAGGGAGTGAAAACTCCAACCCATTTAGGATCTGTCTGTGACCAAACTGCAGGTGACAACACGGTCTTTCTGCTTGGCCACCATGACTGAGTCTTCTGAGCTCTCTAGCCTACACAAGCTGCTGAGAAGCTGGGGCGAGGTGGCATTACTATGGCTCCAAAGGACTCTTCTCTCAACTGCTGGTGTGACACTTCCTTCCTTGTGTAGCCTTTTCTTTTTCTTAGTTTCTAACTCACTATTTGGAGACCCGACTAAAGCAGAAAAAGTGAAAGAAACGAGCAAAGTGGAGAGAAAAACTGCTAGTATTTCATTTCATCTTCCCAAGGATGCTAGAGATGTATGGTGACCACCCAGGGGCAGAGAGCTGCATGTCACACCATGGCTAGCCCCTGTACTCCCCTTGCTATGACTCCAGCCTCGTGGTGAGCCAGACCTACTGTGGCCCCCATTTCACCTCTGGGCCAGAAAACCACACAGACTTTGAAGCCAGTTTCTCTCCAGTGCTGTGGGGCCTGCAAGGAAAGATGCCTGCCTCTGCAAGACGTACTTTCAGATGAAGAGACAGTTTACTGGTTTTCTAGCTGACAGGACTAATCACAGTGACAGGGGTTCAAGGCCATGGAAGATGGGCATGTGTAGATATGCCCCAGGTCAAAGGAGACTGAAGGGGCATCCCAAGGGTTGCTAAGAGCCTGCCTGCTACCCTGGTCCTGAAAACACAGCTTTCTTTTTCCTAGGAGTGGTATTAGTACCAGTGAGTGTAAAATAGTTATCTAAAATTAGATTACAGAATCTTGTTAATATTAATTCTTAGTGAAGATAGTTATATTATAACCACGTGACAAATGCCTTTGTCTCTGATTTTAGAAAACACACTGAAAGATACAGTGGTGAAGATGTGGCAGCTTGCTTTCCAAAGGCTCAGAAAAGTTTGCACAGGTAGAATGCTAGGCAAGCAGGAAAGCTGACATTTGGGACACTAGGGAGAGATTGTGTGGGGAAATCTTTTTTAAATTCAAAATCATAAACTTAACTGCAATCCAGCTAGACTTGGTGGGGAATACACAGAATAGGGGACCCAAGAACTGCATGGAGAGTGTTAAGATTATGGGACACTTCAGCCAGATGGGGTGGAGGGTGCTCTCCTGAGCTACAGAAGGAATGGTCTGGTGGTGAAGATACACAGGAGTCAAAAGCGTCAGAGCTGTCCATAGTCGGCAATGGTGGTCTTCTTGCTGGACTTGCTGTTCTGTACAAAGCATCCCATGACTCCTACAGTGCTCATTATCTGTCACCCTCCCAGAGATCACATATTACCATTCAACCACGCAGTCTTGTCAGTACAGATGAAAAACTGGGAACCCTTTGAGCTTGGTGAGCCAGCATTCAACAAGGACAAGGTACCAGGACAGGCATGCTTCAAGATGAGGTTCTCATCCACCAGTTTCTCCCCCAAATGGACTTGACACCAATGCTATTATAGCATCTGAGGTGATCACTCTGACACATGAATCCTGGAATGATTCTGTGAAAGCAAGAATCATTGTAACCAAATCCTTTCTCTTTGGTGCTCATAGCAGGAATATTCTACATTATCTTTGCAACCTTGTCTTCAAACAGCTGAAAGGAGACACACAGCCCAAGGGCTCTCCATTGCCAAATACACAGTGGGAGTGAGCAAGGCTGGCAGCAAACAGACAGAGGGCAACAACATTTACAACAAATTCTTTACACTATTTCAGCAACTTTTGTAAGTCTACATTATTTCAGTTATTTTAATAAAATGGTAAAAATACCAAGAGCCAGGTGTGGTGGTACATACAGTAATCCCAGCACTTGAGAGGTAGGATATCATGATTTCAAAGTCATCTCAAAACCAGCCTTAGCTACTTAGCAATATATTAATTTTTTAAAAACTAAGGATTGGGGAGGGTGGGTTCCAGAGAGACTGAGAAAGCAGGGGACTTCCTGAGAACTCCTGGATCCTGCCTCCAGGTGGTGAGGGGCTGAGAAAGCAGGGGACTGCCTGAGAACTCCTGGATCCTGCCTCCAGGTGGTGAGGGGCTGAGAAAGCAGGGGACTGCCTGAGAACTCCTGGATCCTGCCTCCAGGTGGTGAGGGGCTGAGAAAGCAGGGGACTGCCTGAGAACTCCTGGATCCTGCCTCCAGGTGGTGAGGGGATGAGAAAGCAGGGGACTGCCTGAGAGCCCCCGGATCCTGCCTCCAGGTGGTGAGCTTCCCCAAATAGCACCATACCCATCCCCCTACCTGGGATTTCGTGGGGCCCCTCCCAAGGCCCTGGGGCAGATCCGAATTTGGTAGGCTAAGGCTGAGATCCTAGCAGACAGCCTGAGAGGTTGGGTTCTGACTTACATTGGTGTAGCAGTGTACCAGTTCTGATCTCAGTAGACCAGAGAGTGCTTAGTTCTGGCCTCCCTCTTGCCTCTCTCTGACAGGGAGGCTGAGAACGCAAGGGACTGCCTGAGAGGCCCCAGATCCTGCCTCCATGTGGTGATGAGCTTCTCCTAATTGCACCATACCCATCCCCCAACCTGGGATTTTGTGAGGCCCCTCCCAAAGCACCAGGGCAGATCTGGCTTTGGTAGGGGAAGGCTGAAATCCTACCAGACAATGTGAGAGGGTGGATTGCCTGAGAGTGCCCAGATCCTGCCTCCATGTGGTAAAGGAAGCCTGAGTGTACCTGACTAGAACCTGAATTGGGCTTCTGTGGGTACTCCTGAAAAGCTGATCTGATGCCATCAGTTCCCTCCAAATTAAACCTGAGAGAACCTGAACCCTGTACTAATCAGCTTTACATAACCAATAAAGAAAGGATCTAGGCACCTGGATAATACAAACAGAAGCATACTTCAACTTAATTCTCATATCAGAATCATAAACAACAAAAGAAAGAAATTCACATGCCAAAACCACAACGAAAGAATAATGAAATGGAAAGCCAAAATACTATGCCCCAACCAAATTCCACCAATTCTATAGGAGTTCTACAAACGAAACTCCATAGCGATAACCCAGGACACTTAATTTAAAAGAACAATCATAAACATGATCAAGGAATTCAGTCAAATAATTTAAAGAACACACAAACAAATCAAAGAATTAAAAGAAGATAGGGATAAACTTCTGAATGAATTCACAAAAGAGAAACATTGAAGAAAACTCAGGCAGAAATGAAGAAGAAAGTACAAAACTCAATAAGTCAACTTGCAAAAACAGGGGAAAGTCTCACTGCTAAAATGAATGAAATGGAAAACAGAATATCAACACTGGAGGATAAAGTTGAAGAATTGGAGGACTCAAGCAAAGCTTGTGGAAAATATTAAAAAAACACAGGAATGGAATATACAAGAGATGTGGGACACCATAAAAAGACCAAATCTATGGATCATAGGAATAAAGGAAGGAGAAGAATTTCAGGTTATTGGTGTTATCCAGATCTTAAACAGGATTGTAGAAGAGAATTTCCAAAAATTAAAGAAAAACATCCCCATACAAATACAGGAAGCACATAGAACACCAAATAGACAGGATCAGAAAAGAAACTCCCCATGA
>NW_008341172.1:2781541-2785049 GCF_000622305.1 Nannospalax galili | reverse complement strand
CCATGTGGGTGCTGGGATTTGAACCTGGATCTTCTGTAAGAACAGTCAGTGTTCTTAACCACTCTCCAGCCCCCATATTTCCAGTTCTTAATGACAATAGATGCCAGCCCAGAATACTTTTACCAAGCAAAAATGTCTATTATAGTTGCGGGGGAAAGAAAACTCTTCCATGACACGAATAGCCAGAAAGAATACATGTCCATGAAACCAGCCCTTCAAAGAATACTTGAAGCAATACACAGAGAGCAGAGAGAGAAACAACTATACCTTGGAGCAATGAAAGAAAATAAACAAAGATATAATCTAGGAAACACAAAATTACACAGAGAACACAAACAGCAATCAAAATGATGGCAACCAATACACACCTTTCAATAATAACCTTAAATATCAATGGACTGAACTCCCCAGTCAAAAGACACAGGCTAAGCGAATGGATTAGAAAGAAAATCGATCTCTTTGCTGTCTGCAAGAAAACAATCTCACCTTCAAGGACAGGCACTACCTTAAGCTAAAAGGATGGAAAAGAATATTCCAAGCAAATGGCACTAAGAAACAAGCAGGGGTTCCCATTCTAATATCTGACAAAATAGACTTTAAAGTAAAACTAATCAGAAGAGATAAGGAGGGTCACTTCATTCTGAGGACAAAGGAACAGTTAACCAAGAAGATATTACAATCCTTAACATACATGCACCAAACTCTGTTGCACCCAAATTCATAAAAACAACACTACAGGACTTTAAGACACAGATTTAAGACTCCAATTCAGTAATAATAGGGGACTTCAATACTCCACGGTCTCCATTAGACAGGTCAACTGGACAAAGAATTAACAGAGAGACATCTGAATTAAATGATACCATACATCAAATGGACCAAACAGATATCTTTCAAATATTCCACCCAAGCACCAAAGAATACACTTTCTACTCAGCACCCTATGGAACTTTTTCAAAAATGGACCATGTACTGGGCCACAAAACAAACCTCAACAAATAACAAAAACTTTGAAATAATCCCATGGATTCTATCAGACCATAATGTAATAAAGCTCAAAATCAACACTGGACAATGCCCTAGTCACTACATGAACTTGTGGTGATTGAATAACACACTGCTAAAAAACAAGTGGGTCAAAGGAGAAATTAAGAAAGAAATAAAAGAATTCATGGAATTCAACAAAAAGGACAATACAATACAATATAACCTCTGGGGCACACATAGCTATAAGTGCTTACATTAAAAAATTAGAAAAAACACACATAAATGACCTAATGGTACAACTCAAACATTATGAAAAGCTATTATCATTGAACTTAAAGCCCACTAAATAGGAGGGAACTCATGGGTGGTATTGTAAATATGTTCAAATACATGCAGCTGCAGGAATTTTTTGCTGGTTCTTTGAAGGGTTAAACAAGATAGACAGACACTTAGCCCAATTAACCAAAAGAAAGAAAGAGCAAATCCAAATGAACAAAATCAGAGATGAACAGGGAAACATCACAACAGACGCCTAAATGATCCAGACCATTATAAGGGAATATTTTAAAAACCTATACACTACCAAATTTGAAAAATCTAAAAGAAATGGATGGATAGCTGAAATCATGGGAACCACCAAAGTTAAACCAAGAAGATATCAACAGTTTAAACAGACCCATAACATAAGAGGAAATTGAAACAGTAACACAAAGCCTTTCAACTAAAAAAAACCCAGGCCCAGATGGATTTACAGCAGAATTCTACCAGACATTTAAAGAAGACCTCCAACCAATACTATTTAAATTATTCAAAAAGATAGAAACAGAGGGAGAACTCCCAAATTCCTTCTATGAAGCCAGCATCACTCTAATACCCAAACTGGGTAAAGACATAATCAAAAAAGAAAACTACAGAGCCATATCCTTAATGAACATAAATGCAAAAATTATTAACAAAATACTTGCAAACCGCATGCAGGCACCCATTAAAAAGATCATTCACCACGATCAAGTAGGCTTTATCCCAGAGATGCAGGGATGGTTCACTATACACAAGTCAATAAACATCATTAATCATATAAATGGACACAGAGACAAAAATCACACTGTCATCTCAATAGATGCAGAAAAAGCTTTTGACAAAATTCAGCATGCATTTATGTTCAAAGTCCTAGAGGGAATGGGACTGGAGGGAACACACTTTAACAAAATTAAAGCTATATGCAACAAACCCGCAGCCAACATCATTCTAAATGGAGAAAAACTGGAAGCATTCAGATTAAAATTAGGAACCAGACAAGGATGTCCACTATCTCCACTCCTTTTCAACATAGTGACTGAAACTTTTGCTAAAGCAATAAGACAGGAGAAGGAGATTAAAGGAGTGCTAATTGGAAAAGAAGAGGTCAAACTATCACTTTTTGCAGATGATATGATACTAAACCTGAGATAGCAAAAGTTCCACCAGAAAATTCCTAGAACTGATCAACACTTTCAGTATAGTGGCAGGTTATAAAATCAATCTACAAAAATCAGTAGCCTTTCTGTATACCAATAACAAGCAATTGGAGAAAGAATACAGGGAAATGCTCCCATTCACAATAGCTGCAAAAAAAAAATATATTGGAATAAATCTGACCAAAGACACCAAAGATCTCTACAATGAAAATTTTAAATTGTTTAAGAAAGAGATTGAGGAAGACACCAGGAGATGGAAGGACCTCCCATGTTCATGGATTGGAAGAATTAATATTGTGAAAATGACCATCTTACCAAAAGCAATTGATTCAATGCAATCCCAATCAAAATCCTCATGACATACTTCTCAGAATTAGAAAAAAAAAATCCTTAAATTCATATGGAAGCACAAAAGACCCCAGATAGTCAAAGCAACCCTGAGCACAAAGAGCAACACTGGGGGCATTACTATACCAGATCTCAAAGTATACTACAGAGCTATAGTCTTAAAAACATCATGGTACTGGCACATAAATAGATACATAGATCAATGGAACATCACTGAAGATCCAAACCCAACTACACGCAATTCAGCCACCTGATATTTGACAAAGTTGCCAAGAACACACAACAGAGGAAAGACAGCATCTTCAACAAATGGTGGCAAAACTGGATCTCCACTTGTAGAAGAACAAAACTAGATCCTTGTCTTGCACCCTGCACAAAAGTCAACTCCAAATGGATCAAAGACCTCAACGTGAAATTGAGGTGAAACTCTGAAACTATTAAAAGAAAATATTGCCAGTAACTTACAGGATATAGGTGTAGGAAAGGATTTTCTAAATCATACATCAGTTGCTCAGGAATTAAGGTCAGCAATCGACAAGTGGGACCTCATTAAACTAAAAACTTCTGTACATCAAAACAAGCAACCAAGAAAGTTAAGAAAAAACCCACAGAATGGGAGAAAATCTTCTCCAGTGACACATCTGAAAGATATTTAACATCCAGAATATATAACAAACCCAAAAAACAAACCCAATTAAAAGATAGGCTAGGGAGCT
>NW_008341172.1:2780950-2781511 GCF_000622305.1 Nannospalax galili | reverse complement strand
GAACGCTCATTTACTGCTGGTGGGTTTGCAAACTCATGCAACCTCTGTGGAAAACTGTGGAGAATTCTTAAAAAACTAAGAATGAACCTACCGTATGACCCAGTTATACCACTCCTTGGCATTTACCCAAAGGACTCATCCTATTGTAGAGACACTTATACAACCTTGTTTGTTACTGCTCTTTTCACAATAGCTAAGAGTCGGAAGCAACCTAAGTGTCCCTCAACTGACAAGTGATCAACAAAAATGTAGTATATTTACACAATGGAGTTCTATTCAGCAGTAAAGAAAGATGAAATAATGAAATTTGCAGGTAAATGGATGAATCTAGAAACTGTTATACTAAGTGAAGTAACAGACTCAGAAAAATAAACAACGTATGTTTTCCCTCATATGTGGATTCTAGCACCAAATCCTTTTAAATTCCAGGTTATCCAGACATAACTTCAGGAACCAGGATAATGGAATGGAACCAGGGAGGTAAAGGAAAAGTAAGAATCTGAAAGAGAAGAACAGTAGGAAACAGGCATTAATAAGGGAGATATGGATAAAAATTGGGTT
>NW_008341172.1:2769230-2780440 GCF_000622305.1 Nannospalax galili | reverse complement strand
TTTAGTCAACTAGTTTAAGGAACAAAATATATATCTAGTCAGTTTATCTGAAAATATTTGGTTCTTTACCCAAACCTTATCTACACAGCACATGATAATTAAATGTATCAGACTGGTGGAACCAACCTTATTGGATGTTTAACAACCATAGTTTGAGGCCTATACTAATGTGGTCAGAGAGACTTAAAGGACAGTTTTTGCCCCTTGCCCTCCAAGGTCAAATAAGTTCCAGGGGACTATGGAACATCTCTCAAAATGTACTGTAACTATGGTGAATCACCTCTCCTCTTGTTCATGGAGGCCATGGAAACCCCATGAGATGGACTTGTACCAATGTCCAGTCTACAAAGAGGAGGGTCAACTCAGAGGAAACATCTCATTCATGCTTCCAAGTGATGCCAGACATGGTTGAGCAGGCCCTTTGACTTATCTGCACATAGATGGAACTGGTAAAAGAAAGGAGCCAGGAGCTCCTCCCAAGCCCATGTGACCCCTGAGGAGCAGATCCTCAAATGACCTTAAGTGTAAAAATAAATTGATTTATTTGGACCAACTGTATGGTCTTACACACCCAAAAGGAAAGTATAACCAAAGAGTAAAGTCATCAGTATATTTCTTTAAGAGTTCAAGGGATTACACTTCCCAGACATTAGGCTTACATCTATATAAAAAGTTATTTAGACAATTAATTCTCATTGATGATTTTGTTCCTAACCAGAAAGTGCTGCTCAGATGTAAGGCTTCAAATCTTGGTCTCCAATACTGTAGTGCCCACCTGTAGCTAAGGGAGACAACCAGCTATTGTTCTAAAATGATGGCTAAATTTGTTTACTCCCCCTATCTAGAAGCCTTTGAGAGGGAAGTGACACTGATTTCTAATCACTCCAACAACTATCAAAATACCTGAAAGCAAATGTTGAATCCATCACTCCAGAGTCCAGCCTTGGAAGAGAAAAGAAAAATGAGGAGGAACCCAATAGAGGGATGCTTTTGGAAGCCCTTGTCAAGAAATTCCAATGGAAATTACTCTTGCCTTTACTCCCTCCTCAGGATAAGAGTTATGCAATTTGGGAGTCTTTTAGATAGACCCACTGAAGGGGTACCCCAATCGTCTCACCCTGTGTCCCTGTTCATCATGGAAGAAGCCAGAGCTGTCTGCATCTCGATTCCCTATTGGCAATTTGGGTAACCTCTTCAGAGGATGGTGTGATAAGAATAGGAGGTAGGAATTGGCTAGGCAGTTAGGGTAAAAAGACCCCAAAGAAAAGTAGCTAATTTCTTGGCTAAAACTCACAGTGTCCTTGGGCCTCTCAGCAACCTACTCTGTTTTAAAAGCCAAAAATGTCAAAAATATTTGGGAGCTTTTATCTAATCCTTAAAAGATTTTAGGGTTACCTCTTCAGAAGGGGGAAATGTTAGAGTGCCCAAAAGCCCCATAAAAAAAAATAAATCAAAGGAGAGGAAAGAGTACATGAAGTTATCAGAGAAAAGTGATGGGGAGTTATCGGAGGAATTGGAGGGGAGGGAGTGGGCATGGATTTGATCAAAACACCTTATATGCACGTATGAAATTCACAATAAATTATTTATTTAAAAAACCTGAGGATTGGGGATATAGCTTAATTGTAGAGTGCTTGTCAAGAAGGTGTAAGGTCCTATGTCTACCCCTCATAACTAATAACACAGGGGAGCAGAAGGGAGGGAGAGAACTAAGATGATTCTACAGGTCAATAAAATCCATGAGTGCATAGCACATGGTATTTGGGAAAATAGCATCCTATGCACATATCTGATGAGGCAGTTTTTCAAATATATGAAATTCTGTTTCAATAAAACAAAGACAAACTTATTTTAGTTGTTGCTTAGTTAGCTTGGGGCTCCTTGTGTCAATAAAGTCCTCAGGAGGCTGAGGCAGGAGGATTACAAGTTTGAGGCCAGCCTGGGTTATGCAGCAAGACCCTGTCTCAAAAGAGAGGGAAAAAAGAGGCATTAGAGGTGCTGGGAGTCCCAGCTCTGCCCTGGATCCCCTCCACTTTCAGCCCACCTTCCCATTGAGAGAGCCATCCACTTCACTGAGGCAACCCTCCTTCCACATGACCGTTCTGTCAGAGGGTCTCCTTAGTTTGCACTGAAATCCCCTTCTTTCCTGTGCTTCCAGCCCATGGAACTCAGCCACTTCCTAAATGATCCCCACTGCTCATGGCACCCTCTAGGTATCCAAACCAAATACGCCTTTTGGTGCTTGGACCTACCACAGTGGATGACTTGGATTTGGCCTCTGTATTATTATTGGTCCTTTGCTGTGGATCCGGTTTCTCTAATGTTGTGGTCAAGTCTACCCAATATAAGTCCTTCCACTGAGTGGCTGTGCATTTGGCCATCTTAAGCTCTTGCCTGCTCTTGAGTGGAGATGGGGCAGCACCCAGTTATATTCTCAGGGCTGTAGTGAGCACTGTCCGACTCAGTACAGGGGAGGCACAGCACAATACTGCTCACGGCAACTCTTCATTAAAGATGAGTGAGTAGCATGGGCTTTTCATACCTAGGGAACAGATGTTTCCTGGGGCCTGAGCTCCCCGGAGGAGCCCAGTCTAAAGGAAGGCAGTGCTAGTGGAGTCTGCAGAGCTTGGCTGGACACAGAGGCTCCCAGGTGTCCAGCTGGAATGGTGAATGCATTTGATATGTTCATTGCAATTTTGCTGAATGGATGTTGAATGAATTTGAAATCAAAGACTAAACCACAACACCCGTGAGGAGGAAACAAGCGATGGTTACAAGTGAGGGTTACAGGGTGGCAGACAGTGGAAAAGCAGCCACCTGCCCGGCGGCTAAGAAACCCCAGACTCCAGCATCTTGTTTTTCCTTTTTAGATGACGGTGGTTGTGTTTTTTTTGTTTTTTCTTCCTTTGGTTTCTCAGAGTTTGAAGCAGTAAGTTGGTGGATTCACCAGAATTGCGGTAAATGAGCCAGCCTGTTCTCTGGCTGCTTTGGTTCCGCTGCTTTAACTGTGGAATATCTGAAGCAAACAGGGATGAAAGGATGGAAGACTGTGCCTTGTGCCCAGGAGAGGCCTCTGTAGGACTGAGGGACTCTCCCAAAGCTGTTTGAAGGAGACACAGGCATAGCGTCCCCAGGCTCCTGGAATCATGAACTGACCATGCCAGAAATATGTCACCTGTAATAAAGCCCAACACTTTGTTAGCCTTTGAGACTCAGGTCAAACAACAAGGTGAGGCGGGGGATCAGACGCCTGAAGACAGGCCCCTGGTGTTGAAGCCTTAGGGAGACCTGTGTGGGTTAGGAGTTGACTGTTGACTAGCAGTTCCAGGCCCCTGACCCCAGGTCCACTGCACTATAGGAAGCAAAGGTAGCAGCTGCTCTCTGGAGTTTATACCAAAGCTGGAGATGGTCCTTAGGGCATCCAGCCCTCAAGGAAGAGGCAGTAAGGATTCCAAATGCAGCCATTTGCCAAAAAGGCTGGTCACATGAGAACTCTGGGGTCTCTTTGGGACTTTAGCCAAGGTCAAGTATAGGAGCTGAGCGAAGGCAAGGACAGGTGGCCGGGCAGTGGGGTGACAGATGGGAGTTTGAGCAGGTTTCACAGCAAGCCTAACAGGGCCTTGGGAGCTGCCACCCTACCCAGTGTAGCCCAGCCAAGGTTTCTGCCTTGGGCTTTGGTGGGGTCCTGTCTCCTAGGTGATCTAACTCAATGTTGCTACATTTTCTCATGGAAATGATTCGAACCTGTGCCTTCTGCTGCATATTCCAATTCATGTTACTCCCTGGCTTCCAGAACATTCCGGTTTAACTCCCAGCACTACTCTTGCCTGCCCTGCTCCATGCATAGGACAGATGCTTAATGGGAACATATGTCTGAGAGGGGAGACAGGGCTCAGGACAGAAACCTCTGAAGGGCACGTCCAGGCAGATGTTGCCTTCAACATGCAGGGTGCTGAGCAGGGCCAACATGGGAGCCCACTCTCCCTGGGATCCAGCTACAATTCTAGTGCTGACAGAACCAGCAAATGGAGGATGGCAGGCAAGAGGAACACATAGCCAGATGCTGTGTGTCTCCTGGCTGCAGTCTCCCCACTCCCTGGCTCTGCTCTCCTGGCTCGTTCCCCTGTCTGTCAGTTCCCTGCGCTTCGAGTTTCCCACTGAAGCTGCTGGACCCAAGGGTCCTAAGTGTGGGTGTGATGGGCCCGTCTGGGCAGCCTTGGGATAAGGGCAGCAGTCGTCAGCATACCCTTCTCACCTCTTTTAACCTACTTAGTGACTTATGCAATTTAAAAAAACCCCAAACCAAACAACAACAACAGAAACACAAGCCGCAGCCCCACTGACTGAGTTCCACCGGGAAAGTCAACTTTCTTGGTGGAAACAGTGATGCAGCGCTTGATCCTGTTTAGCTGGCACAGGCAGCAGCCGCAGCTCTGCAAGAGGGAGGCGCGGCTGGCCTGACTCAGTGGAAGGAAGTGGTGTGTTTCCACCGCTGAGCTCAAAAACAAGGTGGTTTGAGGAACGGCCTGCGAGTCGTTGGCATTTCCCTGTCTTGTTTATGAAACAAGGTGGGAATAAATTCAGGGTTACTCTAATCTCTTCTTTTACAAGAAACCAGAAGCCCCCAGTGGAAGGCAGGCTGAGGCAGGCTGGAGGCTCTGGGGAAACCCAAGAGCATTGGGACAGGGAGAGGAAAAGGGGGGAGGGTGTTGGTGTACTGCCTGGCTCCCCAACACCTCGTTTTAGGGGCAGGAACCTAGGGGTCATCCTCTGCTCCATCAGCTCTTCCCAGGATAGGCTCTGAGCTGCTTTCCTCCCCAGACCGGGTGTGGATACCAACAGCAGGAGCCTTGGATAGTGCTGTGTCAAGGCCTGGGTCTTGGCCAGGTCCTGAAGGAGGTTTGGCATTCTTGGGTTTGTAGGTCAGGCACAGTGGCACGCATCTGTCGTTCCCGCTACTCAGACAACTAAACAAGAGGATCACTTCAAGGTCACCACAGGCAGCACAGCAAGACCTTGTGTCAAAAAAAAGAAAAGAAAAGAAAAAAAGAAAGAGAGAAAGAAAGAAAAGAGTATATATGTGGCCCACCACCTAGCATATGCCACTGTCCCTCTGGACATCATAGGAGGCTGTCGTACTAAAGTCCCAATTCTGTATCCTGGAGGTGAGCTCACGATTGCTGTCCCAGGGACAAGGGCTGCACAGATGACCAGACTTCCCTGCATGCCAGTAGGAGATCTGGGATCCTAGCATGGGAGAGATGGGAACACAGTGGGAACCTAGAGCACAGTCACAGTGAAACTCTGAGGGAGAGAACTGGACATAATCCTGAGCCCAGGGGTCGCGATCTTCTGTGTCCTTCTCCAGACTGTTCCAATCCAAATCATTCCAAAGACAAGGCTGCCCTCGAAGCCAGGAGCTCCTTTCTGTTTTCAAGTCAAGCAAGAGAAAGGCGCCAGATGAGGGCCTTTTCAGAGCATAGTAAACAGAAGGGCATGGGATAGCCCATATGCCACTCACCTGCTGGTGAGTCCCACCTGAAAGCTCACCTGCTGGACATCAAGACTCACATGCTGCTCTCCTGCTGGGCACAGGAAGATCCATGTGCTGTTCACCTGTTGGGTACCAGGCAGTCAAATAATGGGGGAAAATCTTTATGTTTTCACAAAGACGGTCATCGTGGTATAAGTACAACAATCTCAAAATCAGCTTTCCAGCATTCAAATGTTGTTTCAGAACCAGCTCATCTTTGACCATTGCCATTGAAGCTTGGGGGCAAAGTTCTCCAGAGGTCATATAGCTCCACTCTAAGCTATAACATCATTATCCAATGTTAGGGAGTTACCTGTGCCTTTCAATTGTGAATGAATAAGTCCCAACCCCCCAGTGCTTCCAACTGTTTGGAGGCAGGGTTATTAGATAATTAAGTTAAAATAAGGCCTTTGGGGTAGACCTTGGTCCAGTGAGACTGGTGTTCTCACAAGAAGAGGAGACTTGACACCACGTGCTTTGGCCCTAGGACATGGAGAAATCAAGTTGGAATAGATCAGGAAGCTTCCTCCCTAATGGTTAGTTTTCAATATACTGGAAGGTGCTATGCAGGCTGCTTGGGGGAAAAGTCTTACCCATCCATGAACCCTGTGAGCTCCAATAATGGCTGGCATAGTAAGATATGCCCATACATGGAATAGTGGCGTGCATGTTATGGGGGCAACCAACCACTTTCTGATTGGCTTTAGGACTCATTCCACAGGAGTACCTGGTATAGTAAATCAAGAACCCAGGGTTGGGCAGCTCATAAGACCTCAGGGGTGAACCATAATTATTTGCTGAGTAGTTATAGTATCAACCTACTGTCTAAATTCATAGCTCTATAGTCACAGATTAGTGCAGTTCTCAGACTTCATCAGACAAGTTTCCTTATACAGTGGACTGTGGTTAACTCAGAAACTCAAACTTGTCAAAGCATAGAGAATAAATGTCTGTGGAGTATATTCAGCCACAAATGGGGCATCTATATCATACCCTCTTTTCCCCAAGGTTCAGGGACCATGGTGGAAGAGGGGGCTGAAATACTGTAAGGTTGGGGAGGACAGGAGTGAAACAGGGTCTTCCGGACATGACAGGATCACTGGATTCATGAACTCACAGCAGCTGTGGTTGCCTATACAAGACTTGCACAAGATCAAGCCAGTCAACATTCCGTCATGGAGTGGGGAGGGGCTCATGAGCCGCCACTCCTAGTGGAGGAGCTATGGACAACTGATGGCTTCTCAGGGATGGAGAGTCAGTTTCCTTTAAGGGTGTGGCCCCTGGGTAGGCTGACCAGTGAATGGCCCCACACCCATGAGTATAAGAGCAACACAAACTGGAATCATTGGACTATAAAAAAAATAAAAAGAGGACATGGAGTTGGGAGAGGGTAGCGGGTGAAGGGTAGAGCTGGGAAGTGTTAGGAGAGGAGTAGGGGGTGAATATGAGGAGAAAACATTGTATTCATGGATGGAATTCTCAAATATTAATTTTTAGAACTGTTTTAAAGGAGGCTATGGTTTGGGAAGATAGTTCAGCTGGTAAATCTTGCTGTGAAAGCACGAGGACTTGAATTCAATTTTCAGATCGATGTAAAAAAGCCAGACACGGAGGTATGTGCTTAGACTTCCAGTATTGGGGAGGCGGAAACAGGAAGATACCTGGGTCTCACTGGCCAGTCAGTCTAGCCTAATTGTCAAGTCTAAGACCAAGGAGAGATCCTGTCTCTGTCTCTGTCTCTGTCTCTCTCTCTCTCTCTTTCACCATTAGAGGACTCAAGGAGATGACACCATCTATAAGCCAAGGACAGAGGCTTCAGGAGAAACTGCCTTGCCTACATCTTGACTTTAGCCTCCAGGATGGTGTTTATGTATGCTGCCCAAATCTGGTGTTTGTTATGACAGCCAGAGCAAACCAATGCAGCATTTTCCTAGAGTCTGGTTCTCTCAGACAAGCCTAGACTCATTGAACTGAGTCCTCATTCTACAGCTGAGGAAACTGAGGCCCCCAAGTTCTGTCTCCACGCTCATTGAGCGTCCCATAGATGCCTGTCCTGAGGGACAGTAGTAATTACAGGAAGGTTTGTAGTCACCATGGAGAAGTGAAGTAGTGAGGGCCAGGAGAGCACAGGGCTGCTGCAGCTAGAACCCAGGAAAGAGGCAGGGACAAAGGGAAGGTTGACAGAACAGAGGCATCCATGGGGTGCCAAGGAGGGCTGAAGCTTCTGGGAGGAGATCCAGCTTCCACTGTAGAGGGATGCCCTGGCTGCTTAGAAAGCAGTGGTAGGAAAGGATTCTTTCTGTAGAATTTTAGGCCAGTGTACTGATTAGTATTTGTCAATTTAACACAAACTAGAGTCACAAACTAGTCACTAGGAAGAGGGAACCTCGGTTGAGGAATTGCTCCTATCAGCTTGTCCTGTGGCCTTGTCTATAAGGCATTTTCTTAACTGTTAATTGATGTAGGAGGGCCCAGACCATGTGGGTGGTGCCATCCCTGTGCAAGTGGGCCTGTGAAGTATAAGAAAAGTAGCTGAGCAAGCCAGGGGAAGCAAGCCAGTGAGCAGTCAGTGTTCCTCCACGGTCTGTGCTTCCGTTCCTGCCTCCAGGTTCCTGCCTTGGGTTCCTGCTCTGACTTCCTTCAGTGATGGATTATAACCTAGGAGCTGTAAGCTGATATAAACCCTTTCCTCCCTGTGTTTTTGGCAGTATTTTATCACAGCAATAGAGAAGCAAACTAGAACAGCCAGTTGTTGACTCTCCATGCCTCACTTTCCTAAACTATACAATGGAAATTATCTGACAAGTGTGGTGGCTCATGCCTGTAGTCCCAGCCACTCACTCTGGAGGTGAGGTAGGAAGGTCACTTAAACTCAAAAGTTTGAGACCAGCCTGGGCAACTACAACTCAAAACAAACAAACAAACACACGGACAAACAAAGCTGTAGTGCCTGCCTCAGAGTTCCTGGTGATTAAATGAATTTAAGTAGCCTCTGGCATATAGTAGGTGCTGTGTTAACTACCATTACAGTCAACCTGTGGCCATTTCTTCCCCTGTTAAAAAATCAGGTAAAATAGCTAATGCTTAGCAAATACCTAATATGAGCTCCGCATCACATGATGTGTTTAGTATGGGTTGTCCCGTTACTTCAACTCAGCCATTAATTCAAGGCCTGCTATGCATCTTGAACTACCTAAAGATTGTTGTCTTTGGGCCAGTTTCCCAGACTCCCTATGCCTCTCAGAAAAGGCCAATGTCACCTCACTCAGCTCAAAGGCACACATGCTGGACTTAGCATCTCAGATCACTGCATAGCCACTGTGCCTCATGGGTGAGTCAAACCCTCTTCCCACACTTTGCTCTCAAAGAGTAAGGCTAGGATAAAGGACCTCAAAGACTAAAAGGGGACATCAAACCAGGAAGCCAAACCTCTAGTGGAAGGGGTAACAATGCCACCAGTGGGAGCAGTCCCCATAGGTTCTTTTCCACTCTTCATGGACTGGCTGGGGACACTAATCAGTCAATAAACCTGTACAAAGAAACAGAGCAGCAAACCTCAGCTTGCTGTGGTGTAGGCCTAGCATGGTCCTGACCAGAGCTGGGGATGCTGGTGATATCTTGTGCATTTTCCTGAGCAACACTCAACATTCTTGTTGCCCTGGCCCCTCATCAGGGTCACAAGAGATGTAAACACAATCCAGACTCCAGTGACAACTCCCAACACTTCTGTGGTCATTGTGGCTCTGCTCAGAAACCTCCAGGGCTCCCCACAGCTGAATAAATGCAGCCACAATAGGATTTTGAAACTGTGGTCAAACAGTGGCTGCCCTTTGTACAGAGTCCATGATCAGGAGGCTGAGAGGCCCTGACTTCTTGTTGGCACAGACTTACCCATGTTTCGACCGGAAGTAGAGCTGAGCGTGGCCTTTTGGTGAGGTAGGGGCATGCCTCGGAAGCCCACAGGGCCACAAGACCCACCACCATCACTGCCCTTCATTCTGACATGATAGGACAGAACTGCTTTGCAGAGCCAGTCATCTGGTAATGGCTACAGCCTGGTGAGCTTCAGATGTGGAAGATGAACTGAGGTCGGATTCCAGAGCCAATCCCTTTTCTGTAACTACAAAGATGACTGCACAGTAGTTCTTTTTCATCTCTTCAGAAGATGAACTGTTTCTATTTGTTTTCTAATGTCGCGCCAATCTTTCACTTCTGTGGTGAACCCTACTTGGCCATGGTAGTTTATCCCTTCTATGTAATCCTGGGTTCAGTTTGGCAAAATGGCATTAAAGGTTTTAGCCATTTATGTTCATGAGAGACATGGGTCAGTAGCTTTCTTTTCATGTAATGTCTTTGATCTTGGTATTGGGTGATATAAGAATTAAAAAATGAGCTGGGAAGTGTCCTATCCTATATTCTGAGAGAGCTCTGATAGTATTTCATCACTTCAGTAAATACTTAGGAAAAACCAATCAACTTAGGAAAGGAAGAGGTTTATGTTAGCTCAGAGGTTTCAGCCTATGCTGAGTTGATTCTACTGTTTGGGACCTGTGGGCGAGCATCTGTCATAGCCCAGCACATGGCAGAGTGAAACTTTTAACTCATGTCTAGGGAGTGGACACAGAGATAGACAGATAGAGTCAGAGCCAGCCTGAGGTCCTACAATCCAATTCAAGATCACACCCCTAATGACCTAAAACCTTACAGGAAGCCTTACTTCCTAAAGATCTCACCACCTCCCAGTAGTCACATGAGACCAATCCTATAGCACATGGACCTTTGAGGTTCATTTCTGATCCAAACTAAAGCAAGTTCTATATTCCAAAATAATGTTATTATTCTTTAATCATTTAAAATTCACAAGGGAAGACATAAAGAAGTTTCTTTCTGAGAGGAAATTTAGCTGTAAAGTCAGTTAAAACTGTTAAGATTAACCAATTCTTTTTATTTTCTTTTCTTTTGAGATAAGGTCTCACAGGGTAACCCATATTGGCCTATTACTCATTATGTATCCCAAACTGCCCTGTAACTCACATAACTCACAGCAATCCTCCTACCCCCCACCCCCGCCCAATGACTTCTGGGAATACATAGGTGTGAGCTACCACACCAATTTTCTTGACCGGACCTAGGTAGTTTATCTTGCAGGATTCAGGCCAATGCGGTCTATATAGGAAGACCTATTCTAAAAAAAAAAAAAAAAAAAAAAAAAAAAAAAAGAAAACAAAAGAAAAGAGAATATAATGTGGGTCTGGTCTGCTGATCTGGCAATTTGGAAGTCACTATGTCACTATAAGCTGTCTTTCTCACTGTTCTCATTGTTCTTTTTGTTTTGTCTTGTTTTGTTTTAACACAAGGTATGATGGTTAATGTTGCCAACTTGACTAGAATCACTTAGGAGACAAGCCTCTGGGCAGGCCTGTAAGGAATTATCTACACTAGGTTAACTGAGGTAGGTAGACACACTTTAACTGTGGGCAGCACCGTTCCATAGGCTGGGGTTCTGGAATGAGTAAAAAGAAACTGAGGACTCAATGTGACCAGCCCCCTCCTGCTTCTGATGCCATATATTCCTTGCCATAATGGACTGTATCCCTTAGAATTGGAAGCCAAAACAAACCCACCTACGCACCCTCCCTTCCTTCCTTTGTTCCCTCCCTCCCCTCCCCTCCCTCCC
>NW_008341172.1:2757964-2769178 GCF_000622305.1 Nannospalax galili | reverse complement strand
CAGTGGTAGTTTTACTTTTACCTGCCTTCCTTCCTTCCTTCCTTCCTTCCTTCCTTCCTTCCTTCCTTCCTTCCTTCCTTCCTTCCTTCTGAGTTGCTTTAACAGGTATTTTCTTACAACAGCAAGACAAATAACTAACACCCAGGGTCTCACTATTTAGCTCAGGCTGGCCTTTAACTTGTGAATTCCTACACTGGCCTCTCTAGTGCTAGGAAGACTCGTAGCCTATCAAGTTTGCAGCAGACATGGTATATGTTTAACAAATGCCTTTGGTTTCTCTCCAGGGCTCATGGTCTGACTCTGTCGGCTTTTGTTGCATATAGAGGGCATGTGGAAGTGAGCCCCAGCTGATGGATTGTGGGATATACCATGTTCTACCCTGGTGGTGTCCAAATGATACTGGGACCCTGACAGATGCCCAGGCTCTGTAGTAGCCATAGCATGTACTTACAACCTTGTATGCTGAGCCTGAATTTTACCAGAGGAAGTGCCTCCAATACTGCCCTTGGGTGATACAGAGGAGGCACCTGGTGCAAGCTACCTTGCATCCAAAGACTGTTTGGTTGCTGAGCCCTGTGGGAGCAGGCATTACGTTTTGAAGGAGAGTCTCCTGAGGTCATATGGCCAGGAACACTGAATTGGACTTTCACCTGAGTATGAAATAATCTTTACCATGTTGAGTCACCACAATTTTCATATTGATAGAGTAGTTACCAATCCTCATTCTCAGGTCAGACTGGGATGGTGATAAGGAGGGTTGAATCCAACAAGTCCTGGCAGAAAAAAACCGCAGGACAGTGGCTAGGTGGGGGAAAGAGAGGAGGGGGAGGAAGATGGTGGAAGCATTAATATTTGAGAATGAGGAATCTTTGAATGATGGAGACTCTGAAGGCGAAAGGAATGTGAAGAGAGAAAAGAGCCTTGGGCTGAAGAGCTTGGCTTTGGCATTCTGAAACATGACATTCTCTTTGGTGGTGCAAACCAAGCATTTGTGACTAGGAGAAGAGGTTGCAGTCACATGGCAGTCACTGCCTCTTGAGGACACTGGGTTCATTGAGGGGCAAAGGGCTTCCCGAGTCCCAGGGCTCTGCAAGCTTACTGGAAACTGTGTGAGCACATGATCATCTGCAAGCACCTCCCCAAACCACTTTTCTTGCTCTCAGGACTTCTTATTTATTTATTTTTTTTTAACATTTAAAAAAATATTTTATTTATTATTTTTATTTTATGAGTGTATTGCCTGCATGTGTGTGAGTGCACCCATGTCGTGCAATGCTGCGGAGGTCAGAAGAGGGCTTCGGATTCCCCTGGAACTGGACTTAAGGACAGTTTGTAGCCACTGTGTGGGTGCTGGGACTCGAACCTGGGTCCTCTGCAAGAGCAGTCAGTGCTCTTCACCGCTGAGCCGTCTCTCCAGCCCCATGCTGTTGGGACTTCTAATGAGGTCTACACACTAGAAGCTCTTTAGGACAAGGGCCGCTTTGGTATCACTGCAACTCCTAACAGGTTTAAAAAGCCCTCATTCCCCCACCCCCACCAATTTATTTTGAGACAACTTCAGACATACACAGATATACAGGAGAATTGCAAGTGTCACAGAAAGTAGCCACAGACCCTTCATTGAGTCTCCCTGAATGTTAGCTAATGTTTTACACAAACATGGTGGAATTATACCAACTGCGAATTTAAGGCTACTAACTTATCCGGATCTGTACAACATTTTAATGAAGACAATTATTGTCTTGCAGGAGGCCAAGTTACAAGGCAGATATCAGCATATCACCTGTCTCTTCAGGACCCAGATGCCAGTGTTATCTCTTGAAACTCCAGATGCAGCTGAGTGGGATGGTGGACGAAGCAAGAGTATCTTACGCTTGCAAAGCCAGGTCGGAAGCATCACACTGTCACCTCTGCTCCATCTCTTGCTTGCCCATCTGAAGGTGAAAGTGCTAGCAGACCATTTCTGTTGTGGGTTATTGTGGGAAGAGACCAGCTACCCGATAGAGAGGGAGATAATAGTTGTGGGATACTTTACAGTTTACAAGGCTTTTCACAAAATGACTAAAGGGTGTCCAGAATCTGAGCATGACTCACCTCAGGTGACTCCTTGAGCTACGAGGAGCTTTGGCAATGACCTGGTCCATCTCCACCCAGCATAGGGAGAGAACTTAGGGCTGGTGCTGGGAGCTGCTTCTACAGGGTCAGAACCGAAGGGCAGCCTGCTTTAATTTCCAAAATTCCAGTGTTCTAGTAAACATTTGAACCTACATCTTCAGAGTACCCAGCTCGTATGGTAAAACTCAGCTAAGACAGAACTCAGGCAGCCACCCTCTAGATTCTTTCTGATAAAGAGGATGGCATGAGGGACTTCATGCCCAGGTCACCCAAAGCCTGCCAGGCCAAGAAGTGGAAATTCTATTTTGAGCCAAGGTAGGATTAAGAAATTCCTGGTTTTAGAATATGAAATTTTAACTCTCTTTCCTAAGTATACACACTTAGAGATGCTGACAGAATTTTATAAACCCTTGGTTTTGCTTAGGAAGTTTTTATACTTGATGTTCCATGGATTTTCAGTCTGTTTTTCAAATGAGTATCTCCATGCTTTTAAAATATTCAGAATGACTTGAGCTTTGTGAGGTGAGATATCAAAGGTATTGTCTTTTTTTTTTTTAAGAAACACTTTTTGAAAATCTGAAGCTAATATGGGATGCTCTTCTAATGAAACAGCACGGAGGTTTCCTGAAATGAAGCAGCAGTAGACTCCTCTGCACAAAGTGTGCATGAATGCCTTCTTCCACACTGGGGCCCTGGGGGACTTCTCTCGGGATCTGCCACTGGGGACAGGGAGAAATTTGGGCTTCATCAGAACGGTTGTAGAATCATTCGTTTTGGGTAGTGAACAGCACATTTCTCAATCTGATTTTCACAGTCCCCAACATGGACAGGGTAGGAGTGGGTGGCCCTTACACCTTGGGAGTGGGATGGGGTGGAGGCCACGCTTGTCACATACATTGACCACATGTCAATAAGCTTAACGACTGATGGCCAGAATAACTTTCCACTGCAGAGTGTTTAGCTGAAGAGAGCACTGCAGACAAGGAGAACAAGTGCTGAATTGTAATCTTTAAAGACAGACAACCCCCTCCCCCAAGCAGAGTGTCCATTGGTCTTTAGGCTCCCAGGCTGATATCACACATACTGTGGAAGCTGCTCCTATCTTCTGTCAATGGGGATGACTTGGAATGCTTTTTTAAAAAGAAGCTTTAGGGACTGGAGAGATGGCTCAGTGGTTAAGAGCACTGACTACTCTTGTACAGGACCCAGGGTCAGTTTGCAGCACCCACATGACAGCTAACAACTATCTGTAGCTTCAGTTCCAGGGGAATCCAGTGCCTTCTTCTGACCTCCGTGGGCATTGCAGGCATGTGGTGCACTTACATGCATGCAGGCAAAACAGCTATGCACATAAAAAATGAATAAGTAAATAAAATTTAAAAAGAAACGTTAGTACATAGTATTTTCTTGGAAAGTGGAAACAGGAAAAGCAGTATCTCAGATTAGCAAATGTGAGAAGAGCAACTGTCACCCTCAGCCCTGTCAGCAGAGCCTGCTGGGTGCTCTGCATGTTCCAAGTCACCAGAAGCTGGTGGCCTTAAGCACCTCATCTTTCTCTTTCCTTGTAGACAGCCCCTTAATACCTTATTGATTGCCAAGCACTGGAAACAAGATGAGCTTCTGTCTCAGAGGCCAGGTCAGTTTCCTCTTCAGAGATGATCTGTGGTCCTTGTGCCCCTCACTCCACCGTCCCGTATTGCTCTGTCACTATGGCATCTGCCGTGTCCCACACAGTGAACCTTGCCAGTGAGGTGGCTAGGAAATCACTAGTCTCAATAATAAAACTCATACCTGAGATTGGGGTGGAGGATTCAGTTTTAGCCTTGACATGGAATTTAGTAAAGCAATATAAGGAAGATGTTAAAATAACAACTCCCAAGATCAAGACTAACTGTCTTTCAGAGACGGTCTTGGACTTTTCGTTCTATAAAGCTAGAAGCTCCTCAGGGTGACAAGCATGTGGAATAATAAGCAGCTTACACCCAGTCCAGAAGCACTGTTTCCAGGGCAAAGCTTGATGGCAGCATGACTCAGTTTCTTTGTGGTCCTCAAATCAATTTTCAGGGAATTTTCCAAAAATCCAAATAAGCAAAGACATAATATTATGACGTTCAGGTAGCAAAGTTGTCATCTACCAAGGATGTGTGATTTAGCTCCACAGACTTCATGCTGCCACACTGCTGTAGACAGAGCCCAAATGCCATGCTGTTTCATGCCTGCTCACATTACCACACAGCATATGGAAAACAAGGGCAGTTTCTTATCGCAGGTGAGACAATCACTACATCCACCCAAGCTGACTTCTACCTAGCAACGCCCGGACCATGTTTAAACCTCCCCTGACTACACCTAAGATGTCATTGTATGGTTTGCTTGATTGTATGGTGCTATTATACTGCACCGAAGTAAGTTACAGTAAAAACACAATCCATTCAGACGTGAATTCTGATATGGTTTTAAAGCCAGTCCCCTTGGGGTGTGGAGAGATGACTCTGTGGGCTAAGTGCTTGCTGCACTTGAGGATCTGAGTTCAGATCTCCAGAGCCCACATAAAAGCTGAATGAGATAGTGTGTACCCATGATCCCAGTGCTCCTAGGACAAGATAGGAGTAGAGACAGGAGGAGTCCTTGAAGCTTGTGGGCCAGCTAGCCTGGCACAGTAGAAACCACCAAAGCGACCCTGTCTCAAATGAGGTGGAGGATGACGACTTACACCTGAGGCTCCCCCTCAATCCCAACATGAGCACCCTGGCACATGCATGTTTCTGCCCCCGCCTCCAACACTCATACAAATTATTCTCTCATGGAGCACCTCCCCCTCTAGGCCTCGGGTTTTGAGCAACAGGCTCAGTGCAAGCAGCTAACCCCAAGGAGTCTCTGGAGAAGGGCAGGAGGGGCTTTCCCTTGTCTTCTTTGGTCAAGCTTCCTCCCCACCACAGGAAGGGCAATCAAAGAGTTTGTCCTGGGGCTGCAGAGATGGCTCAGTGGTTAAGAACACTGACTGTTCTTGCAGAAGACCCGGGTTTGAATCCCAGAACCCACAGGGCAGCTAACAACTGTCCGTAACTCCAGTTCCAGGGGATCCGACAGCCTCTTCTGTCCTCTGCAGGCATTGCACGACATGGGTGCACTTACCTACATGCAGGCAATACACACATACACATAAAATAAAAAAAATAAACAAAATATTTTTTAAAAAAAGAAAGTTTGTCCTAAGATTCCACAAGTCTTGGTTTTTCTCTCATCCCTTTCTCAAACTAACTACCTGATGATCATTGATAAGGCATTAAACTTCTTCTGGCCTGTTTCCTCCATCATAAAATCCAGATGTTAAAAATATTCTGCTAAAATTTGATACCTGAAGGTTCTTGAAAAAGTGCCATGTGCTACACCTATGAGGTGCTGTCAGTATCAGAAGCCAGAGTAAGGATACGTACACCTGTGCAGACATGCAGGTCAGGAGCGGCTCTCTAAGATGTGAGTAATGTTATCTGTACTGTGACTTGCTCAGCTGAGTAATTAGCTAGTTACATAACAACAAATCGACATTCCTTCACTCTCCTGTGAACACCAGGGGAGACATTAGTTAAGATAAGGTGGCATCTGATGGAAACATTGGCGTGTAGTAGTTCCCACTAAAAATCTAGAGCACTAATCTGTTCAACGGCTCTCTGAGCCCATTTCTAAACAGCAAACTGTGACACAGTGCTTTCCCTCTGCCTTTGCCCTGGAGCCTCTGCACTCTTCTGTCACCTGCCCCTGCAGCCAGGGCTGACTGGAATCTTGTCCCAGGCTCTCTCTCTAGTCATACCATATAGTTTTATTTGCTGTCCTCACAACTTCCCCTAACATCTTCATAGCCTTGGGGTCCGAGTAGTCCATGCAGTTTCTTCAAACCCAAACAGTAAGTTCAGAAAGTTGGGAAAATAATCATCAGAACTTCCGTCAGCCTGGCTTTCTTCGGTTAAACTGCTTCCTTTCTTTGTTTGTGGATGGATTTGCCAACAGCAACCACTTTGAAGACCAAGAACAGTTTCTATTCCTTGGAGTTAGGAGGGCTCCCTGGCAGGGAACACGGGGGCCACAGGTCTCTGTCTCTCAGGGCCCTCTGCACTCCTCAGGAACAGAACAAATGTGATCTGTCTCAAGTCTCTGGAGTCAGGGGTCACCCACCTGCCCAAGGCTCTCTCTCACCATGCCTAAGCTCTGTGAGACCTGATCACATGCTTCTGTGCCGAGCCATTGGTACCTTGAGAGCACTCTCATTCAGCAAAGCTTTGCTGCCTATGCTTCCTTCAAGTCAATACAGATGGTACTGGAGCAAACCTCAGATGCTGGCTCTGTTCCCTACTGATTCTACAGTCTTTGTCTAAAATGGGGACGGCAGTGTAGCCCGGGAAAGACTTGAGAGTAAATGTTACCAGGTGTAAACTTGGAACAGTTCTTGACAAATGGTAAGGGCTTGGGTGTCAGAAAGGTATCAAAGGACACCCTCAAGTGACATGTCACAGAAGTTGGAAAGTGTAGGTACTGGGAGAACTACTGGGGAGGGGCTGGAGAGGTGGCTCAGCGGTTAAGAGCACTGACTGCTCTTGCAGAAGACCCAGTTTCAAATTCCAGCACCCACATGACAGCCAACAACTGTCTGTAACTCCAATTCCAGGGGATCCGACAGCCTCTTCTGTCCTCTGCCGGCATTGCATGACATGGGTGCACTTACCTACATGCAGGTAATACACTCAAGCACATAAAATAAAAATAAGAAATAAAGTATTTATTTAAAAAAAAGAACCACTGGGGAATTAGGGGAGAGCACAGAAGCCCAGGCTTCCCCCATAGTGGAGAATTGTGCCTAGTGTGTGATTCTAGTGCATGGTGACCAGGTTCTTATAGACTATCTTTCTGGGTCATTCCTTTGCCCCTCTGAAAAGCAAAGCAAAAGAAATAACCAAGCCCTTCTCTTCCTCAAGTTCTTCCATTGGCCTAAGTCTGTGGAGAAGCTTCCTCATGAGGAGGGCTGGGGAGGATGTGAATTCAATCCCATGTTGCAGCGAGAGCCGTCATCTGCACTTCAGCGGTGATGGAGAGTGGGCAGTTCCTTTCTTACAGACAGTGCCATTTTTCTAAGGTTCTGATTAGGAACCTATATTTTCAAAACTCATTTGTCATTCAAAATGTCACTTTGATAATATCTCACCCATCAGCTTACACATAATAGGATTTCATGTTGTGACTTGCTACTGTCAAACACAGAATAATAAACTTTAAAAGATCCTACATGATTGTTTTCTTATTCTCAAAAGAATCTCTCTTTCGCTGAGCATCTGTGTTGAACTCTAGGTAGTGACTGGATTGGGGTGGGGGGAGGGGTTCCTGAGGAAACAGTGAAGTTTCCTGTTCAGTTCAGATGGCAAGAGGTCTGGGAGGTGCTGGGGAGAGTGGCAGCTCACTGGTATCTACTTCCTGCCCTACTGACCCAGTCCAGATCTGCAGCCTCCTATGACTGGGATGTGCTGCACTTAGAAATGTCAGACTTAAAATGAGCGCTGTGTGCCCTTTCCCTCCTGTCTGGACATTTGGCCTCAACCTCCTCTTCTTATTTTGCTCTACCTTGCCAGCTTTGGTTCCTACTCTTTAAATTTCTGTCAAAAGATTTGATTTGATAATCATCACCAATCACATCTTTGTTTCTTTCTTTATTGCTGTTTTGATTCTCTCTACTTTCTTTGTAATCATTCTGTTTAAAATATATTTTTAACCTCAGAGTTTGATGCTCAGCTCATGTTAACGCCTCTTTGAGCAACAAAGGTCTGCGTTTGCCCGCATGAAGTTCACCTGCTTCACGCATTTAGACGTGACCATTTTCGCTCACTATTGTTCGGCTCTCGATTTTTCTAATTTTTGGAAGGTTTCTCTTTTAACTCTTGTGCGAATAAGAAGTGTGTTCTAAAATGTCCATGCGGGGCAGGATTGTGAATTGCCTTCCTGTTCACTCTAGTCGAGGTTTGCTGTGGTGGGAGAACTCAATACTGTTTATTTCTCAAGATTTGCTTTGTGGCTGCCATGTGGTCACTTGTCATTAAAAGCTCTGCAAGTTTCTGCCATGTTAAACTTGCTGTTTCTCAAATGTTCTGTCAATTAGATGACTATTTTACTAGTTTAACTCACAAATCCTAGAACAATTTATTAAAAATACACTAATATGAACATTGATTGCAAATCGCACCAATCAGAATGATCTTTCTTGAAGTTATAGTATTAAACGTACCTCAGTTTAGAATAATTTTATCTTCCCAGAAAATTACTGTTTTTATCATTACATAGTAGCTTTTTGTAATTGAAATTTTCAATTTTTATACAATATAGTTTGATGATATTTAGAACCCCTCCCCTATACTCACCTCCATCTATTTCCCCTCCAAATTTAATGTACTCTATTAGGTATATAATAAGGCCTAGAGAGTTTAATTTGTGTCTCCAAATGTCCCCACTGTGGGTCCATCCACTGGAATGCAGTAACCCTTATTCCTAAGTAATTTTACCTCCGAAGGTCGGCTGTGAAGTATTGACTCGAACTCTTAGTTTTCTTTTCATCAATGTTTTACTTTTAGGGAAAGGGACTGGCATTTCTTTTCTTCCAAACATTATAAGCACCCATACATTAGGTCCCAGAAATAACACGCTTAGAATCTCCACAAATGAATTTTGTGCCGATTTACTTAACAATATTTTTACTTTTAGTTTTTATTTTTACTTTTTTCTTTTGAAAAATTTCACTGTCTTTGATATTAGTTACTTCTATTAGTCTAGTCTCTTGTTTATTTGTATGCTTTGAGACACAGTCTCAGGTAGCCCAGGCTGGCCTTTAACTTGTTATATAACCAAGGATGATTTTTCAAGCTCCTTCAGTCTTTCTTCAGACATGGTCAATGCACTACTGTTGGGACAAACTGGTTTCAATTACATCACTTGTTTCCTCAAAAGATGACTGGGTACTCGCCTCCTCAGCTTGGGGTGCTGCCATGTACCTCCTCACCTTCAACACACTTGGAGGGACCAGGGCTGGCTCTGGTTACACTGATTGGCCTAAGGTCAAGGGAGCATACAGCCACACTTGTCACCTGCTGTACACACAGGCTCCCAGGACCTGCCGGTCTCCAGGTCTGAGCTGTGGCTCACTGTTGCATCTCTGCTGGCTACTGAGGAGGCCCATCCCGGGACGGGTGGACGATGTCTTTGCCCTCATCCCAAACTTTGTCATACGGGAGGACTGCCCACCCTGAGACAAGTTTAGTCTTCACCTGTACTGCTCTGTCCTTTATACCTTTACTGAACTTTAAAAATAATTTTATTATGTTAAAATCATGTGTATGCACATGTGTCTGTGTGTGATGTGACATGAGTGCAGTTTCTGTAGCAGTGGAGGTACTGGATCCCCTGCAGCTGGAGTTACAGGTAGTTTTGAGCTACCCAACTTGGGAACTGAACCTGGGTCCTCTGCAAGAGCAGTAAGCACTCTTTTTTTTTTTTTTTTTAAATTATAGTTTGTGTGTATGAGTGTTTTAGTATGTACACAGATGCACCATGTTAGGACAATGCCCATAGAGGTCCAGAAAAGGGCATTGGATCCTCTGGAACTGGAGTTAAGGACAGTTGTTAGCCACCATGTATGTATGTGCTGGGAAGCGAACTCTGGCCCTCTGGATGAGCAGCGGTGCTTTTAACCGGATCTCTACAGCACTTCATTGGGCCTTCCTGAGCCTCAAGCACTGAATTTGGTTTTCTGTCAATTTCTTCTTAAAAACTCTGGCTTGACCCAAACCTTGCCACATTTGTTTCAAGTGATATAGACAGGCCTTTTCTTTTTTCTTGTTCCCTGTTCCCTCCTGATTGCCTCAGCACCTTACAAATGCAGATTTTGAGTCTCTCTTCTACCTCCTAAAGATCATGCCCCACCATAGGGCTCGGCAAGTGCCACTCAATCCCAGGATCCCTGCTCAATCAACCTCTTCCTTAACTCTCCTGTGAGCACAGTCCTATGCAGCCCTGTGAGCTAGGCATCAAACACTGCCCCTCTCAAGCCCAGGTCTATCAGTAATGCCTGTCCTTCTGCTGTCCTTCAGTCTTGGTATTCATGGGGTCTCAGCTGGTGGGGACCAAGTGGCCCTAAAGGCTCCTATGAGCCAGTCCATCAGCACCTGATTTCCCCCTTGCTGCCTCCGATTGTGTAGGCTTTGTATTAGAGAGGGATGGGTAGTTGTGTTACTGTTTCTTTGCTTCTACAACACTACAATGACTGAGTTCATCTGCTCCTTGTCCCACACCTTCGTGAGCCAGGCTGTGATATGCTTGCTCATTTCTTGTTTAAAACTCTTTCCCAACTAAAACAGTTCAAAGGCAGCATATTCTGCCATTATCCTACTTTCTAGTGCTGGTCCATTATTAAGACCTGTTTGCGCAGCATCCAATGGGTTTTCCCTTCCTCTGTACTGAAAGTCAGAAGTGGGGGCATCTCCTGTCACTTCTGCTCCTCTCGGCCTCCTCGATATCTATGTCTTCCTGGGAGTTCCAAGTTTTTGGATCCCAGGAGGAAGTATTTAGTGCAGATCTAAGTTTCTCGTGGTTGGTCCACATAGAGGAAGATGGCCACTCTGGGAATCCCACACAGACACCCATCTTTAGACAGGGCAACCTTATTTGAACGTCTTTTCATTTAAGGCAGGGGTAATGGGACTGCTACTGCCATCGGTGAACCACTCCATACCTCACAGGGAAGGGCAGCCATATTGGGATTGCCCCCACAGATGTTCTGCTCCCCACTTAGCTTCTGTGGCACATCTCCTCACCCACAGACAGCAAAGGCGATGAAGTGCTCCTCCCAAATCAGTTAAAGTTCTGTCACACTCCACATATGAGTGCCAAGGATTAGGATGAACCTTTCCTAGGATGATAAACCTATTCACCCCGTCTGGGGCAGTGTCCAAGACCAATGAAACGGGAAACAATGATTTTAATGGAGGTTGCTTACAGGAACGTGGGCAGTTTATGGGTGGCTTGACCACTGAAGAAACAAAATCTGGCAACAATGAACTGTCTATA
>NW_008341172.1:2735660-2757924 GCF_000622305.1 Nannospalax galili | reverse complement strand
TATATCCTGGAGGGGCATGGCCTTGTGAGCCCCCTCCCTCATCCATAATGGAAAGTTAATGGGTCTAGTCTTGTGCAGGTGTCGTCAGGGTAATCACAGCTACAGACAGCTGAAGAGGGCAACAGTCACATTGTGCCCAGATGACAGTGCTTTCACAGTAACTTAACTCCAGACAATAGATTTTTTTTCAGAAATTGTTTTTCAGTTCTAAACTTCTCCTTTTATTTTCCTGCTGAGACTTCCGACAGTGTATTGCTAGCGTATTTTCTTTTTCTGTGGACCATTAACAACAGGTGCATTAAAATCCTCTGCTAATTCCAACAGCTGGATTATCTCCTGGTCAGTTTCAATTGACCTCTGACTCTCTTGAAATTATGTTCCAAATTTTTTTTCCTTTGTTCTGCATATGTCGATTTCAGGTTTGTTTGTTTATTTAATTTATTTATTATTTATTATTAATTAATTAATGTATGTATGTATTTAATTTGAAACAAGATCTCCCTCTAGCTTCAGCTGGCCTGGAACTCACTATGTAAACCAGGCCGGCCTCAAACTGACCTCACAGAGATCCGCCAGCCTCTGCCTCCTGAGTGCTAGAATCAAAGGTGCATGCCACCATGCCCAGCTCGGATTTTGTCGTTGCCATTAGGAATGGTAAACTGTGGGTAATCGGGGTCCTGTTTTCTTCTGACTTGGTCAGCAATCATCTTGCTTGGATTTGAAAATGAAACTCAGTTTTGTGGATGTTTCTTTCCAACTCTGCCTACAGTCCTTGTCATTAGCTGAATGTTAAGTCTGCTTCATGCTGGCATTTTTATAGATCTCCAGCTATTTAGATAACATTTTCGGAGCTTTTCTCCCATTTTTTTTCATTAAAATTCCTCCCTCCAGTAGCTGCCATTTCCCAGATTTAATCTTTTGGGTTCAGAGCAATTTTTCCACTGGTGCCTCTGCCACCTGCAGCACTGGGTCAGTCACACGGTTGAGGGCTAAAAGCCAGAGAGCGGGGAAGCCTCCCTGAGCTCTTGGGTTGCTGCCAGTATGACCGCACCTGCTGTGCTCCTTTCTCAGTGCCTTCAGGTAGGTGTGTCATGCACTATAGTCAGTGTTTATGGTTGTTATCTCACAGGCTGTCGACCTCATGGGATTTTACCCAGCAAAGAGAATTACAATGCAGTGCCTTCTATTTGAGTTACTAATTTTTACTCTGACTATAATAACAATCCTTTAAAACACTAATCTTGAGCTTGGGATGTAACTCTGTGATGGAACACTTATGCAGGAGACCCTAGGTTTGATCCCCAGCACTGTTGAATGAATGGATACAATAATGCTCCCAGTGTGCACACAGAAGGGAAATAACTTTTTCCCATATACAACCTTGTCTTTTAAGAGGGTATCTTTTCTGATACGTGCTTGACCAGGTCATCAACAATAATACGTAAAGGAATAAATGTTTCGCCTTCTAGGATGTACACCTGTTGCCAGAGCAGCCGCCATCTTCTACCTTTATTTATGTTAGCAGAGACCACAGACATGGTTTCTCATAAAGTGATCAACGAACATTCACCCTTAACACACACCCCTACATTAGTTACTTATTTTGTTGCTGTGACCAAACACTGGATAAGAAGTAACTTCAGGGAAGAAGGATTTGTTTTAGTTCACAGCTAAGAAGGGATACAATCCACCACTCAGGAGTAAGAGCAGGTGCAGGAACAGCAGCTGGTCACATCCTGTCCACAAGAAGCAGAGACTGATGCTGGTGTCTAATCAGTTTTCTCTTTTCCTTTCAGATTGACAACAAGATTAACCATCAAAAATCCTCAGCCCACATCTGCCTGATTGCAGCAAGACACCCAGACACAGCTGCTGCTTATGATACTCTCTTGTCATGCCTGATATGCAATGACTATCCAGTTGTCTCTTTCTAACCAAGAAAGGATTGGATATTAGGTACCTGCTCTTGTTTAAGTGATTACATTTTAGTATCAAGTATAATCTGAGTTACCAGGGTGAAGCATTGTAACTTGTAACTCAGACTCTACAATACCGGCAGGGTCACTCTTAAGCTCATCTGTTCCCTGCTCATTCTTCCCTGCTCTGCAGCCTACTTTACCCTTTCACCCACTGGTCTTTAAAAAAAAAATTATGTGCATGAGTGTATTGCCTGCATGTATGTAGGTGTACCTGTGTTGTGCAATACTTGTGGCGGTCAGAAGAGAGCATCGGATCCCCTATAACTGGAGTTATGGATGGTTGCATAAAACTTATACGCATCCTGTGTACTTTAATAATTTCTAAAATACATGTAATATCTAACACCATGTAAATGAATGTAATGAGTTATCTGTATTATTAGGGCATAGTGACAAGAAAAGTCTGCACGTCTGTAAGAAACATTAAATATTAGTCTTTTCTTTCAAACCCAGTAAAATGTGGAACTTGGTTTATGACAAGGAACTCTAATCTTTTAATCCCACTGTACTTGTAAGACCTTTGTTTAAGAAAAGGCCCTGACACATTCCTGAGCCTGATGGTCTCATGGAGTTCTTCCTTTGTGCCAATTCTTTTAAACTAGTCGATTGGGAAAGACTGCGAGGTCAGACCCCAGCCAATGGGGAAAAGATCCAGTTCTCTTGCTTTAGGGATAAAAGCCCTCCAAGCATCCAGGTCCTGTGTGTACTTAGATTTGACTGACCATGCAAAGCACCCTTTTGCAAAAGTAAAATCTGTTTGCTGGGTCACTTTTACTTTGTCCATGTGTTCTTTGTGCGGTATTGATGGGGTCCTTGACCTCAGATTTTATTTCTAACATGTCTAGTACAGAAGTGACTAGAATGAACCTGATGCCACGAAGATTAGGGTTGGAAGATGCTCGAGGAAGAGACCTAGAATGCACAGCAATAGGCCGGCAGGGCCCGGACTTCACTTCTGTGGATTTAGCACGTGCTTGGTACATGTCAAATTCAACTTTGGGTTTTTCAAACTCTTCAGAGGTTTCTTTTTGAATGTTTTCAGTCTGGAGTTGGTTGAATCTATGAATGTGGAGCCAGGGGATACAGAGGGTTGGCTACTACATATTTTTTTCTAGTACTTAAGTATAGAGTTCCCATATATACTGGCCTGATAGACCCTCAGTCCTGCCCATGGAACATCCCCCACCCTATGGTATACCTTGTGACAAGTAATGTACCACTCACACTCAGAAGGGCATAGAGTTCCCAGTAGGTCCTGAACATTCTATGGGTTTTGACAAATGTACAATGGTAACATCCACCCTGTGTTAGCAAGGAAAATAGTTCCACTGCCTTAAAACCTCTCTCTTCTGTCCACTCACCACTTTATCCCCTGGAAAACACTGATTTCCTTGAGATCATCATAGTTGTTACGTTTCTGGAGTGCCATATGGAATCATACACATGGAGCCTTTTCATATTGGCTTGTCAGCAATATGTATTTAATGTTCCTCCATGTCTTGCTTAATATATGCTTCTTCTTGGTGTTAAATATTCTTCTACTGTCTGGATGGACCAGTTTATCCATCTACCCACCAGCCATCCAGGTTGCTCCCAAGTTTGGGCAATTTCAAATAACTGCTGTCCCTTAAAAACTCATGATCCCAAGGTCATCTCTATTTTCTATGCTATTTTCCAGGAGTTTTCTAGTTTTTCAGGTTAAATTCAGATCTGTGAGTATCTCTGAGGGTTGAGGAGTCTGTGTGTCTATATTTACTTTTTGCAGATGGATGTCCAGCAACATTGGTATACAACATTGGGTATACACCCGCTGTATACACTTTTATTCCAGTGTCAAAGGTCATGACAGTATTTGTGTAGTCCTACCTCTGGGCTCTAGTCTGTTTCACTTATATACTTTGATTTTTTATAGCAATGTTGCACTGCCTTGGTTACTGTAGCTTTGTGGTGACAGTCTGTTATGGTATATTATCATGTCACTTACAAAAAGTTAAAAGACAATGACTTAAAAATCACATTGCCATTACAACACCTAAAATAGTAACAATTCCTTACTATCTATCACCGACACTGTTTAAGTAGTGTTTAATGTGTTTAAATGATTAGTGAAGAATTTTTTGTTTGAATTATTCAGGATTCAAATACTACCCATACAATGCCACTGGTTGTGTTTAATGTGTTTAAATGATTAGTGAAGAATTTTTTGTTTGAATTATTCAGGATTCAAATACTACCCATACAATGCCACTGGTTGACAGACCTTAGAAGTACTTTTTTTCATGTGGGATTTCTCCAGCCTCTCCCTTGTTTACTCTTTTAATCTGCGTGCACACACACGTGTGTGTGTGTGTGTGTGTTTTGAGAGAGACAGAGACAGAGAGAGAGTCAGAGTCTCCCTGTAGTCCCACCTGGCCTTGAACTCGCTATGTAGACCAGACTGGCCTCACAGATATCTACCTGTCTCAGTCTCCCAAGTGGTAGGATTAAAGGTGTGGGCCACCATGTGCAGCTCATTCTTTGAATTTTCCTTCCATTTCTTTCCTGATAAAGTGTAGCTGTTTGCTTTAGTGTCCTGCAGTGCTGACTAGGTTGAATGCCCAAGATATTTTCTATCCTGTATTACTGAGTACTTAAGTGGTGTATTCTAAGCCTTGTTTCTAATTATGATACTAGGGATTATTTCCAGCACACTCACCCTGATTTGGTGGTACCTGGGATAGAGTTTGTAGGATCAGACATGGCCCAAAGCCTCCCTCTTATGACAAAGCTAAGCCCCATACACTGTTGTTATGATCCAATAAAACAAACATTTAATCTGAACTTTCAAGTATATAAATTGGAACTACTTAGCCTTAGCATCATCAAACTCTAAAAATGACAGGATGGGGGGAGCGGGGGGCTTCAAACACCTGGAATGCACATGTGCCTATGTGCAGAGTCCCTGTACTGCATTATGTGTCTATGTACAGAGTCCTGGTACTGCACATGTGCCTATGTACAGAATCCCTGTACTGCATGAGTGTCTACACAGAGTCTCTGTATTGTACATGTTGCCTGTGTGCTGGTTCAGCAGATTTACACAAGTTCACTTGTATATTGTAGGATTCCAAACAAAAGATGCGAAATTTGAAATTCTCACTGCAAAATTTCTAAGAATTTGTGATATGGAAACATCCAGAAATGGGGATTAAATTGGAGTTAAGACTAATGATCAGTCTGAAGGCACTTAAGAAACAGGCTGCTGTCCCAGATCTCCCTCCTCTTTCTCACACAGCTGGGTGGATGCCCTTGATCTTCTGCCCCACGGCAGTTAGCTTTATTCTTTCTGGGAAGGTGAGTGCAGACAGCTAAGGGCTGAGAGTAGGCTAGTGCCAGTGAAAACTCACTGCTGAGCCTTGTTCCTCACTTTCCTCCCAGGGGGCTGACGGCTTCTTATACACTCTTGATATGAAACTGGAAGATCTTTCCCTGAGAATCTGATCAGCCCCACAGAGATGCCCCACTGGACAGCCCATCCCTGTATGATCAAGGCGGCAACTGATCAGCTCCACCTACTCCACGGGATCACAACCCCAATCAGTGTAGAGATGAGCATGCATAAACAGAGCTGTGAAGAAAGCTATGTTGTTTATTCCAATGTAAAGATGGAAGAGAAAATAAAATAGAATCCTCTAACTGCATTATTATTCCCAGAGAAAAAAATAAATAGGCTCTACAACTGAATATTCAAAGGACAAAAAGTTTAAATTAAAAGTAGCAGGAATGAACAAAAAAAAATTAGCAGAAATGAAATCTCAATAGAAAGACTGAATGATAATCAAGAGGAAAACTCCCAGAAAGCAGAAGACAGAAAGCAAGAAGGAAAACATTTCTGAAAATTGAAGGACTCAGACAGGAGATCTATATACAAAGAATAAGGGAAAACAAGCAAATAATCAACCATTCAGGTTGATTCCTGAAGATTCATAGAAATAACTCAAGAAAATTTCCCAGATTCATAACATTCAACTTAGACTAGGAACAAAGGAGCATCAACCCAGAACACCACCATGAACTTTCAGACGCCAGGCCAGGAGATCCAGCAAGCAGGGGAGGAAGCAGATACTGGAGGGCACTGGTGCAAAGACTTCTGAATTCTGGGGGAAAGTGACTCCAAGCTTAGGAGTCTATATCCACTCAAGTGATCAATACAGATTTCTTCAGATAGGAGGGCCTCAAAAATTTACTTCCAATAAATTCCTTCTGTGGAAGGTTATCAGAAGCTGGTTTCTACCAAGTGAGGAAGCAAACCGAGAGAGAGGAAGAACAAGATACAAAGCAGTTGACCCAGCAAACTAGGCTGGTGACAGAGGTAGGCGGTCCTAGGTGTGAGGCCGGCGAGCTCAGTCCACAGGGGGACCAGCTAGTCAATGTTTGGGAATTTTTCAGGAAGATACACTTGTGACTCTATCACAATGACATTTCAGTATTTGGGATAGAGAGTGTGTTAGAGAAAGTGAAAATACAGAAAATGCAAAAAGCACAGTAGGAAAAGGATTGTAGTCTATTACAGTCTGGCCCTGAGCAGCACATAGGCCTCATAATCTACACAGTGAATATCAATCTAAGCAAACACAATGGAGGAAGGAAAAGGGAGGCATGCACTAGAGGTGATGAAAAAGAAAAGAGCTAAGTCCTTATATTCTATTGCAGGAAGATCACAGTGACCAAGACTGAGGAATTAAGCATCAGTAATATGACCTGTTAGAAGTTACCACCAGAAATATCAGGAGAGTAAAACACCTAAATTGGGGAGCAAAGGTGAAGGGATAAGAGGCCTGCTCACAACCAGCTCTGTGAAACCATCTGACTTGTTACATACTTAACTAAAAATGTAAAAAGTTGCACAACTCTTCCTACGAGGGGTTATTCAACACTAGCTGCAGGTCTGGGACCTTATCCCTGGCCTGGGGGGTGGTGCTGGGGAGAAGGCAGTGGCTACTGGCTACACTAGAAGCTCTTTGAGGCAGGCCACAAGCATGGGAAACAGGGCAGCACAGAAAACCACCCCACTGCCATTGGGCACCTGTACTCACCTGACCTGAAGTCTGGCTCCTGGCCCCTGTTATGTCTGTTGAGACCCAGTAGAGGGCTGGGTAGGAACATTAGTATAATGTCAGTGAACAGAAGTAGGGGCAGCAGGAAGTCATCAGATAACTCAGGGAAAGGACCGGAGGAAAGAGCCTAACAGATGAGTTTTCTATCCTCAGGGCTGGAAAACTGTTGCTCAAGAAGAGGTAGCTATCCTAAGATCCCCTACCATGAGATAAGGGACCAAGTCCACATGGCATATTTCTCTGGTTCCTTTATTTTTTGAGACAGGATATCAGGTGAGCCAGGCTGGTTGCCAACTCACTATGTAACAAGGGATGACCTTTAACTTGTGATCATCCTGTCTCCACCTCCTGAGTGCTGGGAGTACAGATGTGTGCCACAATGCAGTATTGGACATCAAGCCCGGGGCATCATGCATGCCAGGTTTCTACCAGCCTCTATACGTCCCCAGTCCTGGCTCCAGGTTTAGCCACCATTTCTCAGTACTCAGTCTTTTGCTCTCTGTGTCCTCTGATTTTGCTGACAGCCTCCTCTTACTGTAACTCATAGCCTTTCCTTAATACCCCATTCTTCCTTGATTTTCTATCTTCTTACCCCCTTGATGAGAGATTCTTGTAGGGATTCTTACAAGAATACAGTCTAAAAAATATGAAGAGCTAGTAATTCTGCTATGATCAATTACAAAATCAGCAAGGTTCAAGACCCAGGACTGGGGCGATGGCCAGTCAGTAAGCGGCACAAGCACAAGGACCTGAGTTCAGGTCCTCAGCACCCATGTGACAGCTGGGTGTGGTGGATCATGTCCATGATCCTAATACTGCCTGAGCTTGCTAGACAACTAGTATAACTGGTGATCTCCAGGTTCAGTGAGACCCTGTCTCAGAATATAAGGTAACTGTCTTGGGGGAAGACACCTGATGTCAACCTCTAGCCTCCATACTCACATGCACACACACACACACACACATAACAAAGCAGGCCCTCATTCTCAAATACACCACACACACACACACACACACACACACACACAGAGAACTGACCATACACTTGCCTTCATTAGGGGCAAAAGAAAGACAGGCTTTCAACTAGCTTTATCTCCAAACTGAATACATGTACTCTAAAGAATTAGATCCTATTCACAGGAATCTCACTGTTACATATTAATGACCCTACCAAGTAGAAAAAGCCTTCCAGTAACACACAGACTAAAACTTTAAAAAGTGGGTTAACAGAAATGAGATTATCGTACAAGAGACATGATGATCCTCATAGACAACACGATGCAACCAGCAGTTAAGTGAAGTGAGGACCAGATTAAGGTACAAATCTAATATTCAGTATCACTATCATATTTTCAGACCAGTTAATAATTCCACATGAAAGCTTTACAATAGTACTGATAAAAGTTTTATGCATAATTACATCAATTAGAAATCTAATTATTTTAATATATTATGATAATCATTTTAGTGACCCAATCCTTACTTATGAGAATTTCGTACAGGCAAATAATGTGCTTTGATCAAATCCGTCCCCACCACTTTTCCCTTCCAACTTCATGCGTTCTCTCTTTTTGTGAAACCCACTGAGTCCACTTAATGTTTCCTGTACATACACGGGTGTAGGATCATCTACGGGAGTGCGGGTAGAGTCAAGGGCCGCATCCCTGAAGAAAACAGTTCCTCCCTCAGCGGCCATCAACTGTCAACAGGCTCTCAGATAGGAGTGGGACTTCAAGGAACTCCACCCCAGCCCATGCTGGGATCTTGGGTGGCTTGATCACAACTGTACAGTTCCAGTGCATGTAGTCACTGCTGTGAGTCCTTATGTGGAAAGGCCTTGTCCAGTCCAGCAAATGTTTTGCTTTAGACAGCCACTAGCTCTGGCTCTTATAGTCTTTTCAAGTATCAAATTTTAGCAGAATATTTTTAACTTCTGGGTCTCTGTGTTAAGCACCATCTACTGCAAAAAGAAGCTTCTCTGATGAGGGATGAGCGATAAGATGCACTAATCTACGTGTATAAAGATAAGAACTTAGGGGACAGTTTAAAACTGTGTCCATTTAGTAGAACAATAGTTTTAGGTTCTCTACTAGGGTCTATGACCTAGACAGTCATTGAGTAATCACTTAATATTAATGGTCCTCAGTTCCTCAATAAACACAAACAGATTAGCAGACTGGATTAGAAAACAGGGTCCATTTTCTTGTTGACTCCAAGAAACACACCATACCATCAATGACAGACGCCAGCTTAGGGTAAAAGGAGGTGTTCCAAGCAAATGGAGCGAGAAACGAGCAGGTGTAACTATTCTAATATCTGACAAAATAAACTTTCAAACTAGTCAGAAAAGATAAGGAGGGTCACTTTATTCACACTTAAGGTACAATCTACCAAGAGGATATTACAATTCACACCAAACACAGGCGCACCCAATATCCAACTCCAACACAGTGATAGTGGGTGACCTCAATACCCAACTCTTACCATATCCAAGTGAGGTCATCTGGATATGAGAAACAGAGAAGCATCAGAGTTAAATGGCATCAAAAATGAAATGAACCTAACAGGCATCTAGAGAACATTCCACCCAAACATCACACATTTTTTTCTCAGCTGCCCATGGAACTTTCTCCAAAATGTATCACATATTAGAACACAAAGCAAGTCTCAATAAATAAAGGAAAACTGAAATAACATCCTGCATTCCATCTGACCACAACTGAAAAACGCTACATACCAACAGCAATAGAAACTACAGAAAGCACATAAACTCACAGGAACTAAAAATCTCACTACTGAATGAAAACTGGGTCAGGAAATCAAGGAAATAAAAAATTCGTAGAAAAAAATGAAAATGAAGAAACATCATACTAAAATCTACGGCACACAATGAAGGCAGTCCTAAAAGGACTAGTTGCCTACATCAAAACATTTGAGTGATCTCAAGTTATTAACTTAATAAGATATACCTGAAGGCCCTAGAAAAACAAGAACAAACAATATCTAAAAACAATAGGTGGGACTAGATCATCAAAACAAGGGCTGAAATTAGTGAAATAGAAAAAAAACAACAACAAAAAATCAATAAAACAAAGAGCTGGTTCTTTGAAAAGATTAACAAGATTGGCAAAACTTTGGCCAAATTAACAAAGAGAGAAGACCTAAGTTAATAAAATTAGAGATGAAAAGGGAGACTTTAGAACAGACACTGACAAAATTCAGAGAATCATCAGGGCACACCTTAAAAATTTATATTCTAGGGGCTGGAGAGATGGCTCAGCAGTTAAGAGCACTGATTGCTCTTGCAGAGGACCCGGGTTCGATTCCCAGCACCCACATGACGGCTACGAACCGTCCTTAACTCCAATTCCAGGGGAATCTGAAGCCCTCTTCTGACCTCCATGGCATTGCACGACATGGGTGCGCTCACATACATGCAGGCAATACACTCATACACATAAAATAAAATAAATATTAAAAAATTATATTCTACTAATCTTTAACGTTGAAATTGATACATTTTCAGAAGGTAAATTATATTACTCTTATGCAATCAATTAGCAGACTATCCCATAGCATGTGTGCAAAACAGAAACATACATCACTACCTTATATTCAAACCAGAATTATAATCTAATGTATTCTATTCATTTTCTTTAAGGAACTGCATAGAAGGCTGATAGAGGCAGGAGAGTGAGTCACTGAGCTGTGCTTGTGGAGTGATGCTTGTTTTGCAATGTCCAAATCATTTCTAGAACATGCTACTTTCATGGTACACTGATATAGAAAGTCTTAGGAAAACCAAATTATTTATAGTAGTCCTTTAGCCCTTAAACTGAGACCAGTTAGTTAACTCCCATGAAGTCATGCTGACACAGGTAGATATGGACACGCTAAAACCAGACGTTCCTTGAGGAAGAGAAAACCCTGGAGCATCTCCACCACTTGCTGCCTCTTTGTGACACTTGTTCAAAGCCTGGTCTACTTTCAGCTTTCTTCTAGCTTACGCTGTGTTGTGCTCTCTCTGCTTCACCACTAAATGCATCTTCTGCAACTCAAGCAGCTCTTGAAATCCCCTTCTTCCAAGAAGTCCCCCACGACTTGTTGGAAGTTGGGGACTTCTTGGAAGTTGTCCCTGTGCTCCCTCATTTGGGTATGGGGTTTTTATGCCACTACCCTCCATTCTCTAAGCCAGAAAAACACTTGCATGTTCATATGTTGCCAGAGTTTACTAGATCTGGCACATGATGTACTCTCCCAAAACTGCATCTGTGGTAGAAGGATGGTAAAATCTATGCTGAACTGGGAGGAAAAAGTGGTGAAGTTCAGAGCCAGGAAGCCAGAAAGCTGTGAGTGCAAACAGGTCCTGACACCTACAGTCTTAAAGTGTCAGAGTCACCCACCTCCCTCCAGGCCCAAATCTCCTCATGCACTGAATGCACGCAGGAGCTGGCTCACCTATGTATGAGGTTGTCCTAACCTGTGGCTAAAAGGAGGTAATTTAGTACCCATGGCAAACTCCCAATAACCAGAATTAACAAGACATTGATAGGTGCTTTTTAACAATGAAGCATTTTTAACAATTAAAGCACTGATAAATGCTTTTTAACAAAGAAGAGACAAACACAGGATAAATCAGAATTCAACTATTTATTCTGAGTGTCAACATTAGACATATAAACAATTATAGCGCTAATAAAATTTTCAAATAAAATGTCAACTCAATTACATCTTATGGCGAAGACAGATTGTTGGCTTTATGCACTGTGCTGTGTATTTAAAATAACAAGACTTTCAGTGGTTGTTCGCTAATTTAGTTTATGGTTAGACTAATTTAGTAATGGTTAACACACACTGTGGGGAGACAATGTTATACACACTTAACAGACTCATCAAGTACATTTGTAAAAGATTAGGCTTTTACTTCCAGTTACTGTGATTTCCTCCTAGATGTCAAATAATGAACACAATATTTACTAACTTCAAATAATCGACATTGTACATGTACATGCTGTGCTCTGAAGTTACTCGAACTAAGAGTGACACTAATTTCATCAACTGAAAAGAGGATTCTACTTTGTCCATACACACTCTGGAAGGGCCCGGAAAGTAAACTCTGACTGCAGCCCAGGGTAGATCGAGCGAGGTGAGGAGATGCTGAGGTCATGATGACCTGAATCTACTGCTTAGGCCACTCATGAGTGAGTCACTGCCCAGTGACCTGGGGCACCTCAGATCTTTACAAAACACAGCCTGTGCCAGAGCTGTGTTTTTCCAGCTAAGAAGCAAGATTCTTCAAAGGGTGAAGGTGGCAGAGGAGAGTAGACTGCTAGAGGGGAAAGTGGTCTGAGTGGGGAGGAGTGCTGCCTGTCCCAGGAGCCTGGCTTGATCTTCAGGCCACACTGAAGAGCACACGGCTTCCGTAGGGCCTGTGGGTGTGATAAGGCGTTGGGCACCACACTCCACATACAGGTCCCTGGGAGTCCTCAAATACAATGCAGTAGTCTATCCAGTTAAGCATGAATGAGAGCTAGAAACTTCTTGGAAAAGTGCTCAATGTTTAGTACTGAGGAAATTAAAATCAGTAAAATGCAGAGTTCATTTACGGACATCTGGGCCAGGAATTATACAAATTTTAACATTTTTAAATGAAGATTTTTCTTAAAAAAAAAACAAAAAACCCAACTACCCACTTAAGAGCGTTAGGCCCATTTGTATGAAATGAAGTTTCTGAAGTTTAGGATGAGGGTCCACAGCTGTGACTTCTCAGATCGCTCCTCAAATGCCTCCTGTGTGCTAGAAATCGCCAACACCAAAGCCTCTAAATAGACACCAAGAAGCACTTTCACATGGATCATGGGCTACTTCAGAACATTCTGGAGAAGCCCCCTGAAGCTCACACCATGCAACATCCAGCTCAGAAAAAAAAAAAAATTAAAAAAGTATGCTAAATAGCCTTACAGGATCAAAGTGCACAACGACAAAAATTCAGCTTCTTTTAAATAGGGCTTTTAAAATAGGGCTGCTTAATACGTTGCAATTAAATAACCACCAACATCTTTCTTCACTACCAAGCTGGGGGAAGAGAGAGAAGTTGCAAGCTCAGCATGTGATGTCACAGGTACCTGTCCAGACTGGGGAAGTGGACAGTCTCACATCTGCCATCTCCCTGGGCTGCCCTTCCCCAGCAGGTGTTCATGTTTTCATGATGGTTGAAGACGCAGCTTGGAAACAGGTGAGCTGCAGGTGCATGCTGCTCTTGAACTTGTTCAGCAGCTCTTCCAGTGACCTGAAGGGAGGAGATGCTTTTAAATTCTGCCAGGAGAGGCAGTTGTTCTACTTTCCTTTTCTGTTGCTGGGATAAAGGACCATGGCCAAAGCAACTTGGGGAGGAAAGTGTGTACCTGGCTTACAGGTTACAACAGTCCATCACTGAGGGAAGCCAGGGCAGGAACTCCAGGTGGGAGCTTGAAGCAGAAACCATGAAGGAATGTTGCTTATTGGCTGGCTTCCGGGCTCCCACTCAGCTACCCCTCGTATAGCCCAAGGTCCACCTGCCTAAGGATGGCTCAGTCTGTAGTGGGCTGGAACCTCCTACATCGCTAAGCAGTCAAGAAAATGCCCACAGACATGTCCACAGGCCAATCTGATGGGAGAAATTCCTCAACGGAGGGTCTCTCTTCCCAGGTGTGTCAAGTTGACAACCAAGATTAGCCATCACAGGGCAGAGCAACTCAGAAAGCTCAGCCCAGGTTGAGAAAGCCACCGTCTCTGAATTCTTAACTCACTAACAGAAAATCTCAGCCGAAAGGAAGCTGATCAAAGAAATGCACTAACATGCACAGCCACATTTATCTTTAGTTTGTTTTCTTTTTCCTTTTGATGTTCCTCCTTTATATCAGATTCCTTCCTAAAACAGAGTAATACTTAGACCTACTCTTCTTAAAATTCACTCTGAAAACTGGTAAAAACTGAAATCCACTCTTTTTGTTACCCAGTTCTGTGACTGCTGGAAGCACACAGCAGCTTAACGGCCCCCACATGGAGGAGAAGGGAGATTTTCTCACCCTGTTCATAAAAGAAATTTATTATTAGTGTGTGTCGGGGGGTACATGCCATGGCCCACATGTGGAGGTCAGAGAACAACTTTGTGGACTCAGTTCTCCCAGCTCAAGAGGGTTCCCTGGATTGAACTTAGGCTGCTAGGTTACACAGTGTGGTGGCAAGTGCTGTTACCTGCTGAGCGAGCTCTCCAACTGCAACCTTCGTCCTCTTATGCTGCTCCCCTGGTATCAATCCTTCCCCCTAAACCCACCCTCCAGGCCTCTGCACAATCCAGGTATCTTTGTCCCTTTAATCTTCCATTTGTTTTTACAAATGCTGGAGAGTGGTGACCAAAGGCGGTGAGGTGGGTATGAAAGAAAGCAAACTTAGTTCTCCCTCCACCAGGAAAAATCACTCTGTAACACACATTGGTTTGCCCTCCTGGTCTGATAAAATTTAGATGATTCTAAAGCTTGAAGAGATCTCGGAGCTCATCCGATACAAGTGCAGAACCAGGTACTGTACCTGCTAGTACCAAGGCCATTGGAGGGTGTCATGGTCGATCATCATCAATACTGGAACATTATCCCTCTACATCTAACTCAGACCCGAAGTGAAGGCATGGTAGGATGTCTGGTCTTTGTTTTGTTTTCTTTTGGCTTTTGGATTTTTGAGACACAGTCTCAAAAAATATTTGATTGTTTGTTTGTTTCCGTTCTCTCCTTCCACCTTTAAATGGGTTCCGGGATGTGAGCTCAGGTCATCAGGCTGGTGTGGCAAGCACTTTACCCGCTGAACCATCTTGCCAGCTCTGGTCTAGAACTTTAAATCTCTTGCCTCAGGCTCTTGAGGAATGGCATTATAGGTTGGATCATCTGGTGGTTTTTTTTTCTTTGTTTTTTTTTGCGACAAGGTCTCACTATCTAGAACTGGCTCCCCTGAAACTTGCTATATAGACCAGGCTGGCTTCATACTCACAGAGACTGACCTGCCTGTGCCTCCCTAGTGCTGGAATTAGAGGTGTGCATCACGATGACTGGACTCATTTGTGGTTCTTGATGCCCAAAGGAACCTTTGAGACATGTTGTGTCTCAAAGAATCAGAATGATTATAATCTTTTATCACATTCATTTTAAAGAAATGAAAGGGGCTTGGAATGAATTCAGATAGAAATTGAAAGTTAGCAAGAAGAAACAAAGTAGGGAATGGAAGCAGGGGTGTCATGTGGATACTGCTCTGCCACCTGCCCGCATGGGGACACACAACTGGAGTCACACAAGTGGGAGAGCTGGTCTGCTGCCCCTTCTCCCAAGTCCAGTCCACCCTTCATGCCCAGTGTTGGTCTAGGTACCCTGTCCACTCAGTATTCCTCTGGGCTCAGCTAGAGTCCAGTCATGTGTGTTTTCCACTAGCATAGATGGGTGGACTTTACCTAGGACTGGTGACAGACAAAGCAAAGAGTGACATGGTCTCTGCTGCCTCAGCTGAGACTAGACTGGGCATTTATGAAAGGTGCCTGGCCTAGATTTTCCCAGGCCACAATTTCCTGTTATATGAATAGTAAAGTTGAAATGTAGGCTGAGAATCATTAATGTGGTAATGACACAATTGTGTTGTGCTGTGTGTGCAAATTGTCTAATACCTTGTATTTTACAGAGCACAAAGGAGAGCTAGAGACAAGAAACACAATCACAGAATCCTGCCCTCTTCTTTTTGCACTATCTTCTTAAATGATAGAAACTAGTTTACATTTTACTGAATAAGTTCAACAGGCTTTCTTAACATATTTTCTGTGCCTGTGTCTTAAAACTAGAAAAGAGATAATTTTTTAAGTCAAGCCTAAAAAATTTATTCTATCACTTAGAAGGTAAGTCGAGGTATAGGTAATCCAACACAAATCCTGTAAGTTAAGCGCCTCCTTAGACCCAGGCCATCCTTAGTATTTTTAGCGGGTCTTCGGGCATAGCCTGGCTCAGCACACCTAGCAGGCCTAGGCCAGCACTCAGCACTTACTTTTTGTCTGCTCCGCTTGCAAGCTGAGGCAGGGCTTCCAAAGCCTGTTTAAAGCTAGACCTGGAACACAAGAGAGCAGTCCCATCAGTGAAGCTATTTGCCGTTCCAAGGAGGAATTAAGAGGATCAGGAAAAACATTCTTAAGCATATTTTAAACATAAAGAAACTAATGTAAGCCAGTGAAGTAAGTGGATATATGTGAGAAAAAGTAAAAGTGAAAAACAAGACAAAAAGAAAAAGTAAAAGTAAGGCTACAAGCTACTGCCAGTCTTCACGGGGCAGGGCCAGCAAGACTCAGCCAGGAAGTGAAACGTGACCAGCAAGACTCAGCCAGGAAGTGAAACGTGACCGAACAAAGGGAGGCTACTCAAGAAAGTGAGGTTGGTGTGGATGAGGAGGGGGGAAGGGGAGACTGGGGGAGTTGGGGGGGGAAGAGACAGAGTCTTTTAAAGCAAAACAACAGATTAAGCAACTGGTAAGAGAGGGATGGACTGTGGGACATGACCCCCACCATGGTCAGTGCTGACAAGGACAGGGCCTGCTAATGGCCAATGCCTTCTCATAGTGGGTATAAGTTGGGTAGGAATCCTACCATCTATAGGAAATGAAGATATGTAGATATAATTTTAAAATGACATCATTTCTTCCCATGAAAAAAGGTAAAAGTGAATGAATGAAAAAGCTATCTATTTGCATGTTCAGCTTCTAGGAGTAGAAAGCATTCCTCAGCCAAATAAGCAGCACACTGGAGAAATTACTTGACAATAGCCTGAGCTGTTCACTAAGGAACAATTCTGAACTTGTGATGTCTTTTTTAGTGACCAGCTGAGGTCAAGAAATAAGTGTATTATTGATCTCAAAGAGGTCTTTGATCTTGTATTGAAAATATCTTCTTCAGGCTTCTAGGAAATGAATGTTCGAACAATGTTTCTCAAATGAAGGGCAGGTGTCACGGCAGCATGTAAAAACAATGAAAGTCCCAACAGAGTCACAAAAACAGCCTCTGGGAATCTTCCACTGTCCCTAGTAGAAGCGGGGTGTGGGTGGGGACCAGCGTTTGTAGCCTTCCCAATGTTCAGTTGGCTCTCCTTCCTGAGAGGGAAGTCCCTCCTATTATCTCTACCACATCTTGTTCCTTGTAAACCTGGATTAATTGAAATCAAATGTGATGATACACTGTTCTCTGCTGTCATAACAAGAATGACAAAAATGAAGATGAAGACTATACCAGCTATTATTTGTAGGTCACCAACAGCTTAGGAGGTGATCTGATATACTTCACTATTTAACTCCTTAAACCTTTGTTTGGGAGGATAGGGGTGAGCATCCCTAATATGAAAATCTGAAATTCAACATGCTTCAAGATTTGAAATGTTCTGAGCACCAAGAGGATGCTACATGTGTAAAATTCCATGCCAAGCACTATTTTATTAAAACATTGCATTAAATCACCTTCAGCCTATGTGTATAGATGTCTATGAAACATAAATGATCTTTTGTTTAGATTTGGGTTCCAGCTTCAAGTTAACGCCTTATACAGAAATATTCCAAAATACAAAAAAAAAAGTCTGAAATTGGATATGCTTTTAGTCCTAAGTAGTTTAGATACAAGATATTCAATCTATATTTTCTTCCTTTCATAAATGAGGAACCCAGGTTCCAAAAGGTTAAGTTCAAGTGGATAAATAGACACTCACAAAAGACAGGGACTGGACACTTCCTATTGCTATATATAACAACTCTGGCAGAAAAATAGTGGTTGGGAAAAGCTGTGGTTAAACAATAAACATGCAAACCATCTAGAAATGGTTTCTGGTAAACCATGACAAACAGGTTTAAGATGCTAACCTAATTTGTTAAGAAAGAAATGAGTTTTCAGTTGTAATGCTGACGGTGAGCATGGTGGCAGGATGCTGTGGAACACCGGGACGGAGGGAGCGGGCTGCTGGAGGCATCCTCCAGCATTTGCTCGGCTGCCTGCTACCTGACCCCTCCACACAGTCACGATGTAGCTGCACACATCCTAGTAGTGCTGTAAACACTTGTGTATGCCCGACTGGTGACTGTTCACTTCACCTACTGATACTTCATCAGTAGGAAATCCTGACTTTCATTCAAAACAGCTAAAAATTATCATCAAATTTCCACTACAAAACTGCAGAGAAACCACAAGGCTTCCTCTTACGCTGATATATACAACATTCAAACTGTCCTGCAAGTCTGCTATGAACAGACAAAGATTTAATTGTTTTGCTGTTCTTTTTTAAAATAAGTACCTCATGTTTGGCCATATTACTGATGAGACTAAGATTTATAAGTAATGAATGAATCACATGAAATTATATTACATTTATATTGTGCTACAAGAAGTGGCCTTGAGAGTCACTGTCTTACTGTAGGCTTGTGACCTTTAGTCAAAACTGACGAAATGTCAACTTCACTGCAGCCCAAATTTATGAGCATTTACTCTGACAAATTATCTTTACAGAGGACACAATACTGTAATAAAACAGCTTTTATTCTACGAAAGCATTTATCATGAACACTTGGCCTCTTACCTGCTTTCATGTGTCAGGTAAATGGCCACAGTATCCCTCAAAGCACAGATTTCAAGTCTTGCCTAAAGATGAGAGAGAAAGAGTAACAGCAGGAAAATGGGTTAATTGGCAAATAACCACAAGTGCTGAGGGAATGATCTCGAACCTGCCAACAGCAGGAAGGCTGAACATCATGTCAGCATGTGACACTTAGAATTCCACAAAGCAGCTCTAATCTACTGGCTATGATGGTATCTCCTTTAACCCCAAATTAACTTGCAGTCAGGTATGACTGCGTGCAGGAGGGAGCTGGCTATACTGCTATGAAAAGGTCAAACCGGTGATCTATATTTACTATCTGACTGGTAATTTGCCTTTTAGTTTGGCTGTGAGAAGAAGGAAACTGAAACATTGACCCTGTGTGGTGGGGCTTGCTTCCTCGAACCTACACCTTCCAGGCACTGTCTTCCTCTCCAGTCTAAGCTCTACAAGGTCAATGCAATCTCTAGTAAATTCATGGATGAGCTTCAAAAAAGATTAAAGAAAATTGACAAATTAACCTTAAAATTCATTTAGAAATATAAAGGTCCCAGAAGAACCCAAAAAATGTTGAAAAAGAGCAACACATTTGGAGGACTCATATTTTCTGACATCAAAAAACTTATTACACTAAGCTACACCAATCAAGTCAGCGTGGTCCCATATACGAACAGACACAAGAACTCTGTAGCACAGAACTGAGAACCTTACATTTATGATCAACTATTTTTCAACAAGGGTTATAAGACCATTCGGGAGAGCATCTGTTCAACAAAGATGACCAGCACAACTAAATTTACATGGAAAATAACAAATTAAAACTTTTCCTTAACATAAAACTCAACTCAAAATAGATCACAGGTAGACCTAACTTAAAAAAAAAAATAGTGGCTATAAAACTCTTAAAAGAAATAGGAATAAATCTTTGTGACCAGCAAGTTTTCTTAGAAAATGCAAAAAGTACCAGCAACCAAAGGGAAAATTAGCTGGAGTTCATCAAAACTAAGCATAATCACAGTGCAGTAACAGATACCATCAAGAAAGTAAGACCACAGCTCACAGAATGAGCACCCATCTCAGTTATGATAGTGGCCATGGTCAATAGGAAAGAGCATAACAAGTGTGGTAAGGAAGGAGGGAAACAGAACCGCATTAATGGCTGCCGGGATAGAGGGTGGTGCCTCTGCTTTGGAAGACAGTCTGGTGATTCCTCAGAGGAGATGTGTGCTAGCACTCTACCACTGAGTCATACCCTAAACTTTACTTTTTATCTTGAGACAGTCTTGCCAAGTTGTCAGGCTAGCCTTGACCTCACTGTGAAAGTCAGTGAGGCTTTGAGTTTGCCAGCCTCCTGCCTCAGCCTCCTGAGGAGCTGGGATTACAGGTGTGGACCACTATGGTCAGCAGCAGATCCATTCTTACTTTAGGTCTCTAGTCTTGGGTGTCTTGGTCAGAGTAGAATCTGACATGTACTCAAGGAGCCAACCAGAAGCTTAGGCAGTGCACATGGAACTGGGGTGCTGCTCTCTCGGACACTTCTTTGTACTTGGGCTGCCCCCAGAATCTAAATCATTAAGATAACAGGTTTTGTACTAAAGTGGACTGCCTTCAGGCTAAACATCCCTAAAAAGTGGCAAATCCTGCTATGTGTTATTTCTTCTACTTAATGACACACCTTCACACTGAGTGACTTAAGAGTCACTTAATGACACTTGTTCTCGAGTAAAGTCAAGTGTTCTGTTTATTCATACGTTTTAAATTTTTATATGTTATCTAAGCTTTCAAGGGTTACCTATGACAGAGTTTCCTCAGCTATAGTGAAGAGCTGTCATTGGTTTTCTTTTTTCTTTTCCTTTTTGTAGTGTGTGTACATATGCCTATATGTGTGGTGCTGGGGAGCACTCCCCCAGGGTCCCATGAATGCCAAGCATACCCTCTACCACTAAGCTACACCCTCAGCCTACCACTACTTTTTAGAACACACCCCCAATGCCCCAGTACACAGAAGCTCACAGACAGGAGGCCACGTTCCCCTCTGCACGTGCCCCTGGGATCCTATCAGTTAAACTCACTGATGTCTAAGAGACAGCTATCTGTGCCTTGGAACTACATGATATTGAACACTTTTGAAAGACATTATATTTATAATCCATTTGTTTTAATGCCTGAAACAGAACCTCTGGGACCTGCAGACAACACATCACGGCTATAGCTCATGTGTGCGGCACTGAAAACACCTGTTATATCTATACAGTGGGTGGATAAACACTCATTTGTACAGTTTAAACAGCAGTAGAAGTTCTACATGGAACTGGATGATTTGGGTACCTGCAGTGCTCCATTTTTGCTGAAGGATGAGACACACTGCATCAGTCGGCTCAGCTCTTCAGAGACAGCTTCTACCACCCTGGCCAGGACCCGTGGCACCAGTCCTTTGGAAATAGTGAACACCTGATGAAGGTTTAGAGTAAGAGGAAACAGAACATTATGTGCCTTTTTCCTGACTTGAGTTTGTCAGAAACAAAATACACAAAATAAGAATGCATTTCATCAAGTCATAATTCTAAAAGGCCAAAGTTATAAATGAAACATACCTAATTGTACTTTAATTAGATGAAATGATTAATGACAAAATTAACTCCTCTTAAAATTATTTATTTAATTTATGTGCATGTATACTTGTATGCATGAGTATATGTGCAAGAATCTGCAGAGGCCAGAAGACAACACTGAATACCTTGGAATTGGGAGTTATAGGCAGTTGCAAGCCACCATGTGGGTCCTGGGACCCAAACCCTGGTCCTCTGAGTAGTATAAGTGCTCTTAACTACTAAGCCACCTCTCCAGCCCCTAAAATAAATCCTTTTGAAAACACAATCTAGGCAATTTTGAAAGGTCTTGCTGATTTTGACTAAAAATTGTTTTGAAATTTTGTGTTTAATGTTCCCTTTGTAAGAAAGAAAATTCCCTTTAAAAAAGAAAAACCACTCTATTTTGCCATAATTGGAAAAAAAAGTGAGCTAGGTGTTGGTACTGTGGCATATACCTGTTATCTTGGCTCGCTAGCAGCTGAGGCAGGAACACATCACCCTAGGAGTTTGAGGCCAGCTTGGGTAACAGAGTGACACTCAGTTTCTTAAAAATAATGTTTCATTATTATGTATTGGACAAACATTCCGGTTTTATTGTACACTGTCAACACATCATTTCTTTTTATTTGACATACATCATTACTGTCAAATTTTATTTACTTATTTGTGTGTGGGGTGGGTGTGCATACCACAGTGTGTGTGGAAGTCAGAGGACAACTGGTGGGAGTTGGTTCTCTCCTACCACGTGGGTTCTGGGGATTGAACTCAGGCCATCAGGCTCAGTGGCAAGTGCCTTTACCCACTAAGCCTTCTTTCTGGCCCTATTTTCAAACTTCAGAGTTTGACACTGAGAATTTTATTTATATATATATTTTTTAATTATTTTATTTTTATTTTTTATGTGTATGTGTGTATTGTCTGCATGTAGGTAAGTGCACCCATGTCGTGCAATGCCCATGAAGGAC
>NW_008341172.1:2691712-2735334 GCF_000622305.1 Nannospalax galili | reverse complement strand
CTTATCCTTAGGGTGAAGCAAACCTTTGTGTCAACCTACAATTTGAATATTCAAGAAAAGTTCTGACAATTTAAGGTCTTATCACAAATGGTAATCATTATAGATGAAATTCTACTTTCAGTCATTGGGCTAAATTAAAAGGTGACTTGAAAGGCCAATACTAATACATAATGTTACAGCTATTAATAATAGCTATTGGTTGGCCAACCTGCTGGATGGGATGGAGTGATCCTTCAGAATCCTCCTCCCCGCATTTCCTCTGCCTCTCTGGCTACAGGATGCTCCCACCCACCCACCAGTTCATTCATGCCTTAATCTTGAAAGAAGCTAACACAACAAGAATACGTCACATTTTTTAATAAATTCACAGCACAATCACACATCATAAAGAGATCTATCTAGGTGACACATTCCTGCCTGAGTTAAATCACGTAAGAACTTCATTTTTGGACAGTTGCTTACAATCTCGCCTTTTATGAAGAAATGGAAACTGTAACATGTATTCCTTTTGCTCTGGTGGCTTCAATGTAGTATCCAAGTAGCACCATCTGGTAGCTCTGGTCTTCTCCTTTAGCAGCCTCCTCCTCTTCCTCCCCCCACCTCCTCTTCCCTCTCCTCCTCCTCCCCCTTTCTTCTCCCTCTTCTCTCCCTCTCTTCCTCCTCCTCCTCCTTTTTTTAAATACTTTTTTCCAGTTACTGTGGTTGTCTCCAAAACTTCTTAATGGAGGCTGCATAAACCCAAATGTACCTGTGTGGATGCATATGGCTGAGAAGGGACCTCAGCAACAGTGGTAACTGTTTTTGCTTCACCTTATTTTATGGCTTCCCATCAGTCTGTGGGGCACATCCACCTGAGAGTGCTGGCAAAGCACTGAGTAATGAACTGTGAAATTGCTGAGTGAAAACCGTTGGCAGTGGTGAGCATGGTGGTGGCAGGGGCTCAGATGGGGACAGCTTGTCTTTCAAGATGCCTCAGAAGAGTGTTGCCCACCCCCAGGATGTCCAGTAAGGATGTTAACATGAGGCTTCAGATGCTAATGATCACGGGGAACTGTTTCCGTGTGAACATGTGTTTGCATATAAGCAACACAACCCACAAGAAATCCTGTGTCTGCATGGTTCTGTTTGCTTTCCGACATGTTTTTCTGCAGTCCCCACCACTACATGGCACCACGCTGCTGCAAAGCTCACTTTATTCTGGCTAAAAAGAGGATCAAGTGTTTTCTAAGACAAAGGGTTTAATATTGAATGGAAAAGCATCCTTTCATCCTGTCTTCTCCCCACTCTTCATGACTGAATTCAGTTTTAATGATGGCAGAAGGCATATACAATTTCAAGAAAAGACTCATACTTCAGCACGCACACATACATGTATGAAAGCTGAGTTCTATTGTACTTATATGCCCAAGATACATTCTGAAGAGGAAAAAAGACCACCATAAACTGTAATCAAGTTTGCCTCTCCTTTCTTCTTCTTCCCCAATTATCCATAATTCCTAGGAACATCTAATGACAGCTTACCTCTGCATGCACGGCAATTATATTCACCAATGCTTCTTTCAAATAGTTTCTGACACCTGAAATCAAGACGGGGGAGGGAAAGCATTCAGTGAAAACACAAGCCAGCCCTCTCCCCTGCTGGAGTTAGCTTGCTACTGCCTGAGCCTCTGAGGAGAAACTCAAAATCACACCACTGCTATTTCCTTTTGAGAACCAAATGGTGAATGGACTGTTTCCTTAGAGGTTAAAAAACAAAAAAGGGTTAAAGGAGGAATTTTCTTTCACTCTCTTTCACTTCTATCATTGTTTGCCTCAATAAGCCATTAGGCTAAGAAATTAAAACGTTCTTCTATTTTATGTGTGTGCATGCACATATACACATTATATATACATATATATATATACACACACACACACACAAAATGTGGAGGACAAGGGGAGGATGTTAAAATTTGTAAAACACATGCTAATATCAACCACAGCATCTTAAAAGTGAACTTATTATACAGAATGGCAGTTTTGATTTTAAGGAGTCACTTTAATTCTTTTTCTTATTCATGTATATGTGTGTATGGCTGCATGAGTTTCCATGTATCATGTGTGTGCAGGTGCCTGCAGAGGCCAAAGGGCATTTTATCCCCTGGGACTAGAGTTACAGGCAATTGTGAGCTGCCTGGTGTGGGTATTGGGAACCAAATCAAGACCCTCTGCAGGAGCAGTAAGCACTCTAAACCACTGTGCCATCTCTCCAGCCCCAGGAATCACTTTAGAAAGGGAAAAACTTAGGACCTGGGAGATGGCTCAGTGGGAAAGAGCACTTGCTGCACAACCATGAGGCCCTGAGTTTGAATCCCAAGCACCCATGTAAAATGCCGGGCAAGGTTATGCTTGCCTGTAACCTCAATGCTTGTGAGGGGTGGAGACAGGAGGCTTGCTGGGTTTGCTGGCTGCCAGCCTAGCTCCACGTTCAGTGACAGACCCTGTTTCATGAGAATAAGACAAAGAGTGACAGAGCAGGATACCTGATGGTGTGTGCATGCCTCCCTCCATGTGCTCACATACTACAGAGAGGGGAAGGAGGGAGAGAGGGGAAGGAGGGAGGGACATAGAGAGAGAAGAAAACCTGTCACAAAAATCACACTAGATCTGATTCTATAAAGCAAGTTAAAGATTGGCCAATATACAGATTTCAGACTGTGGGTCCAGGACAGATGAACACAGCTTTGCCCAACAGCAGCACCCACAGATTACGGTGCAGAGACTGAGGTCACACTATTCTGAATCAACCACCTCTGAGCCGTGACTACTGGCGAGAAGGCCTTTCGCCTCAGCCTTACCACATGTCAAGTCAGTGCAGCGTTTGCACCTCTCTTGCCAGAATGCAGTGAGGGCTGACGGAGACGATGTGCACCACAAGTCCTAGACACTGTGCTCCTCAAGCTTCAACACCACTGTGCAAGAAAATACGTAAAGGAACAGTGCTGTTTTGTTATAACTCTGAAACAATTACTTTCTTTTGGGGTGGATAGTTTAGACTGTCATCTAGAATTAACTGCACACACTGCAAACATTCATGCTATAAAACAGGGAAAATCTGCACTGTGCAGTCATGGGCATGAACATTAAAGGATGAAAGTTAGCCAGGTGTGGTGGTGTGCACTTTGATCTCAGCACTCAGAGGGCAGAGGCAGTTGGATTTCTGTGAGACTGGGGCTAGACTGGTCTACAGAATGCCATCCACACTTCTGATTATGTAGGGATGTTGAGACACAGACCATGAACTATAATCCAGTATTTTGGTTGTTCTTGCATTTTTGAGACAGGGGCTCATGTAGCCTAGGTGGGCCTTGAACTGTGTAGCCAAGGGTGACCTTGAACTACTGAGCCTTCTGATTCCACCTCTCAAGTGCTGAGATTACAGGCGTGTGACACCATATTTGGTTTGTAATCAAGTTTAAAAATTACATGAGCAGACTAAATATACAACTGCTTCTAATTCTGTGATATATTGTGGTATATAAATAAGCACACTACCTTTCTTTCAGTGAATCACTTTAATAAATATTTCTCTGGGCTATTAAGATTCAGGTGTTAGGAGCTGTATTTTGCTGATGGGTTAACTGAAAAGCTGCATGAGAAAGTAATTAAATGATTAATTAAAATTGGTTCTTCCTACGAAAAAGGATAATTGCAAGGGATGAGGTCTTCCCTAGGAAGTAACAGAAGAACAGGAGGATCCTACTACAAATGAAAGTGAAATAAACGAACTTGGAGACCAGAGCAGCTTACTTCCTGTTGGAGGAAAGCCGCTACTGAGGTTCCCCTGCTGCAGGCGGGCACGCTGGGCCCTGGTCTCTCTGAACAGTTCCCCCACGTTGCAGTGTCAAAACAGGGCACATGGATACATACCACTCAAAAGTCTGATTCCTGCCATGGGTCTAGGGCAGTCTGTGGGAGACTAGCTCACGTATGTTCACATAGCTATACACCTAACATATACAACCGCTAAAACCATAAGCACAAATGTAAGGAACTAAGAGTAAAAATCCAACAGCCTCTGTCTTGGGTGGAAATCGTGTCAGTCGCTGTAAGGGCAGATGTTCGTCAATGATGGCTGAAAATAAGAGGACAGTTTTAACTTTCTTAAAACTTTTCAATTTGAAGTAAGAATGGGGGTAAAGTGCTGACTGAAAAGCCCAAAATTAAACTTAGACTCAAGCAAGACTGTCTCATGCTTAGTGACTGTATACAATGAATTCAACTCCCACTCTGACCCTGATAGGAAAAACATTTCCTGGCAAGAACCAGTACACTAAGCATTACTAATAAAATGCCCTTTAGAAGAAATACCTCTGAATTAGTCAATGCAGTTCTAAAGATGTAGTTGCAAATATCGAGAAGAAAAGCAAGGATAAGAAAAAAGAAGAAAAGCAGGGAATACTTTCAACCAAAAGAGCATTTCTAACAGACAACCTGACAACCAAGCTTCTCACGTTAGGCTGACTGCAGGTTTGCACGGATCACACAGGCAACACAGCCTTAATTTTGGAGGAAAAAAAAATTAATAAAAAGAATAGAAACGCTTTTCTTCATAAAACAACAAACTGTTTCAAGGGATAAGTGGCAATGGTGGGAAGAGAAGAAGGGACAGATGTCCCTGGACAGACAAAAAGGACACTCCTGCTTGAACAAGGTGCTAGGCCAGTGAGGGTCAAAAGGCCTGATGTTGATCATCTCTGAAAGGGTAACCAGCCTGAGGAGAATCTTGCTAAAGCACCACTCTAACTTCCCAAACCAAAGCACATGGTGGAGCTATAACTCGCCATTTACAAAGTTAAGCTGGTCATGATGGCACACGCCTGTAATCCCAGAACCCAGAAAGCTGAGGTAGGATTCTGAGTTCCTGGCCAGTCTGTACTATGCAGTGAGATGCCTCAAAAATCCCAGCACCCACACAGCATTCAAAAGTATACATAGCTCCAGCTCCAGGGGATCCAATGCCTTCATGCCTCCAAAGACACCAGGCACACATGTGTGCATATACATACCCAAAAAAAAAAAAAAAAAAAAAAAAAAAAGTTAAAAATAAATAAATAAATCACGCGTTGCCTCTTTCCAATAAGCAACCTGCTGCATTAAACATGGACATAAGTGTCTTTTCTGCCTATTGGACTGGCATCATTCAAAGAAAGGGTTATAAATCTTCATTCATTCATGTAACATTAATTTACTGGGATTCTGCCATGTGGTGATGTCATTAGGCATGTACCGGAGGCATTTGGTCCTTCAAGGAGAACATGTAGACAGCCCCAGTAAGAAGACCACAGAATCATTAAAACTTGGATCATAATTTACTGTTGTTCACATATGTGTGTACATCACATGGAGAAAATACATGCAAGATGGTTATATGAAACGATTCTGTGGGCAAAGAAAACACTGAACTCCAGTTTAAAACAACCTGTAAAATGTTTACTTGCTGACATGAAGTTCTTAGTACAAGGTAGGGGTGGAGAAAGTCAAGGGTGAGCAAACAGGTAGCACCTGTGTTTGCAAATGGTCAGATCTCTGTAGGTTCCCAATGATGAACTGGGAATTCTCCACTCCAAACACTGCCAGGAGCAACTTAACTGACCATGCCACGTGGAGCCCTCTGATCACACTGCATGGACCTCTGCTTTCTCTGCTGGCCTGTCCACACATACTGAGTCTTTCAAATGACATCTTAAAACACTAAACTCTGATAAGCCTTTTGGTGATTTACTTATTTATTCCTTGTGTGGATGTGTATTTGCGTGCTCATGCCATGGCACATGTATGGAGTCAGTTCCCTCCTTGCACCATCTGGGCACCAGGGACTGAACTCAGGTCACCAGGCTGGTGGCAAGCTCCTTCACTTGTTGAACTATTTGGCCAGTGTGCCTTTTGGTTTTAACTGTTCAGTTTTCTACTTTAAAATGCTTAACATCTGACAGCAAGAGATGTGAATTCTTCTCCAAACCTGCACTTGACGATGCCAGGCAGTACCAGTGGTCACCCCACACTCACTCTGCCTGATACTTCATGTGGTGGCAAGCAGGTGGCAATGTGCTTTTTGCTGACCGGGCAAAGGAAAAGTGCAGCTGTGCCTCTACCCCTAGGCTCCACAGCCACAGATTCAACCTAGAGCCAATGGAGAGCGTTAGAAACACTGGAACATGCACACACTATTTTCTTGGCATTATGCTCTAAAGAAAAGGGAATTAACAACTATCTGTGTTAGGTCTCATACAGAAGCTAGAAGTGATTTAAAGCCTAAGGGAAGATATGAAGCATTTTCTGCCCTTTCACAGAATGGAATGAGCGTCTGGAACACTGGTGCCTGCACTGTGGGGGCTACAGCAGAAGAATGGAGATCTAATTCCTAAGGCCTCAGGCAGCCTAGAGGTGGGAAGCAGAATGGAGTGATGGATGGATTTCAAAGACCCTGGGGGCAGAGCAGAACTTGAACTTGACTTCCAGTGAGGAAGCTTTTTCCACAGGCTGGGGACTATGGCAGAGGAACCACACTGCAGCTCACTCCAGTGGGAAATGTTATTTCTGTCCTCATCATAGTTTATTCTAATTTTAACATTAACACTGTTGGTTGCTAATTACTTTTTATGTCCATTGAGGTGACAAAGCCTATACACTAAATATATGACCTCGGACAACTCAACGTGCCTCTCATGACATCCAGCTTTGAAATGCAGAGATTAGAATACGTCTTCTTGCTAACAAATGTTGGAAAAACACTGCTGATTCCCTGATTCTTCAACAGCGTTCCTTTATCCTGTGTGAGTACCATCAGTGTGGTATATGAAAGTGAGTGGAGCAGATGCGGCCTGCAGCCCTGGGGGAGATGAGGCTTCAGTGGAACAGGTGCTCTGCTAAGTCTCGAGCAGCACACACATGCCCAGTACTGTATCTTTAGATAAAGACTAAAAGGGAGGAGGGCTATGGATGTACTGACTATGCCATTCTCTTTCTGAAACTCCTGTGTACACTATAACCCCTTGTGACTGTCACCCAGTTGTAGAAGAGGTTCTTTTGAGCAGTACAGGAATTAACTGCTGAAAACTTGCTTTTAACACAGTAGCAACAAGGGCTCCACATGGCACCTGATGTACTCTGACAAAACTCCTATCCTGCTGGTTTCACAGCAAAGGAGGTGAGCTTTAGTGGAAGTCATCTGTCATACTTTGCTTTGGCAAGAATGGCAGAACATCACACATTAGTCATGGCCAGAAGAGACTTTGATCGTATGGTGACATCTGAGCCATGACCTGAATGAACAGGACCAGTGGACACATGCAGAATTAGACAGTAACCTCAAATGAGCATGCAACCTACTAACCTGTTACTTTGGGGAAAGTGTCTGAGCTGCTCTATAAAACAAAGATACTATCAATAAATGCAATGATATTTTTAAGAGGCTAAGAATGCCTGTGCTAGGTAGGAAGGGGGCAGTCAGCAAGGAGGTGCTGGATTGGCTCTGGCCACTGAGCCTACCCTGAGCTTCCAGGTGATGCACATGGATCCCACCACCTCTAGGGCTGCTGGGTCCCCTAGTCTCACCGAAGCAGGTTCCTGGTTGTGTGAGAAATAATCACCTATCTCATCTCATCTATAAAATCCATAGGTATATAAATCATGATACTTCTTTATTGGTATACCCCCAGAACCTGTCACAGTGGCTAGCACACAGTAGATGCTCAGGGCTTGTCATAGTGGCTAGCACACAGTAGATGCTCAGGACCTGTCACAGTGGCTAACACACAGTAGATGCTCAGGGCCTGTCATAGCGGCTAGCACACAGTAGATGCTCAGGACCTGTCACAGTGGCTAACACACAGTAGATGCTCAGGGCCTGTCATAGCGGCTAGCACACAGTAGATGCTCAGGACCTGTCACAGTGGCTAACACACAGTAGATGCTCAGGGCCTGTCATAGCGGCTAGCACACAGTAGATGCTCAGGACCTGTCACAGTGGCTAACACACAGTAGATGCTCAGGGCCTGTCATAGCGGCTAGCACACAGTAGATGCTCAGGACCTGTCACAGTGGCTAACACACAGTAGATGCTCAGGGCCTGTCATAGCGGCTAGCACACAGTAGATGCTCAGGACCTGTCACAGTGGCTAACACACAGTAGATGCTCAGGGCCTGTCATAGCGGCTAGCACACAGTAGATGCTCAGGACCTGTCACAGTGGCTAACACACAGTAGATGCTCAGGGCCTGTCATAGCGGCTAGCACACAGTAGATGCTCAGGACCTGTCACAGTGGCTAACACACAGTAGATGCTCAGGGCCTGTCATAGCGGCTAGCACACAGTAGATGCTCAGGACCTGTCACAGTGGCTAACACACAGTAGATGCTCAGGGCCTGTCATAGCGGCTAGCACACAGTAGATGCTCAGGACCTGTCACAGTGGCTAACACACAGTAGATGCTCAGGGCCTGTCATAGCGGCTAGCACACAGTAGATGCTCAGGACCTGTCACAGTGGCTAACACACAGTAGATGCTCAGGGCCTGTCATAGCGGCTAGCACACAGTAGATGCTCAGGACCTGTCACAGTGGCTAACACACAGTAGATGCTCAGGGCCTGTCATAGCGGCTAGCACACAGTAGATGCTCAGGACCTGTCACAGTGGCTAACACACAGTAGATGCTCAGGGCCTGTCATAGCGGCTAGCACACAGTAGATGCTCAGGACCTGTCACAGTGGCTAACACACAGTAGATGCTCAGGGCCTGTCATAGCGGCTAGCACACAGTAGATGCTCAGGACCTGTCACAGTGGCTAACACACAGTAGATGCTCAGGGCCTGTCATAGCGGCTAGCACACAGTAGATGCTCAGGACCTGTCACAGTGGCTAACACACAGTAGATGCTCAGGGCCTGTCATAGCGGCTAGCACACAGTAGATGCTCAGGACCTGTCATAGTGGCTAGCACACAGTAGATGCTCAGGGCCTGTCATAGTGGCTAGCACACAGTAGATGCTCGGAAAATATTCACGAAGAAAGGAGTAAAAGAAGGTAAAATGGTGCCTGACTTTACTATCAGATTCTTAGGACTGAACCATCTGAATAAACAGATAAGTGAATGATGAATGAATCAATACTTTAGAAGGAAACTTAACCACGTGTAAGATTTACAATGTCCATGGTCAGGCAGCCTCAGTTATTAGCAAGCCAATCACTAAAAACAAAAGTGCCTCTGTGGTGTGAGGAGGTGTTCTCTGGCAAGCAGCTCTTATTTCTCATAGAACACAGGAAAAAAAGGACAGTATTTTTGAGAGTAGGCTTCAGGATCCTTTTAAAGAACACAGTTCGAATGAGGAAGTAGGGCAGAATGAAACGTGGCCAAGGCTCAACCCACTGGCTTTCCAAACATGTCACTCTCCTCACTGTGCTCTTATGGTAACAGTTTATCCCAAACAACAGGTACTGCTTACAGGGTGCTCATGACGTTCGAGACACTAAGGCAGATGCGCAGGCCTGTGAGAACACAGTGAGCACACAGTGTATGTTAGAAAGCCTGAGTTTTAGTCTGTACTCCAACAGTAGTGGGCCATGAAGTGCTAAGGGTACAGTACAGGCACAGTGAGGGAAGGAACCATCTGTGTGGACGGTATGCACAGAAAAAAAAATGGCAAACTGACTTGCTTCTTGGAGTTGCAGAAAACTGCCTCATTATTATGATGTAATAAGTATTGTTTTTAAAAGTTATGCTTAGATAAACCCCCACAACTTTCCATGTTATTTAAGTGAGGGAATGAGAAACAGCTTCTGAGCATTCATAGTATCTATCTTCTCTACTCTGAATATGAAATTAGAATGTGTCATAATATTTGACCAACAAAGTGTCCCCACCCACACAGTATAAACCCAGACTATCACTTAGCAATTAATCTAGAAGCCAAGTGTGGAAACTCCCCATGGAGCAACGAAGCTCACCTCTCCTCTGGGCAAGGTCTTGTTGGCTGAGCTTGCATGGTGGGCTTCCTGTTAGTTAGCCAGTCTGACCTCACATCTTCCATAAAAAAGAGATCATTTGCACACATCAAATTGGAATGTAAGTTTCTTGGTCAGTCAGACTTATTTATCAGTTCCTTTTTTTACTTAAGTAGAGAGGTCACCTGATTTTGGAATAGGCATACTATTATTAAAAACATGCATATAGAGCTTGGTATTCCATGCCAGGCACCATTCTGCGTGCTAAGGAAAAGACAGAGACTCCCCCACAGGCCTTAGAGTTGAGTGAGGTCACACCCAGGTTTAATACAATAAATGGCATGACTGTCTTATGTATGAGACAGAACGGCCTGAAACTGTCCTTAAACAAGAGTGCATGACATAAAATTAATCAGGCAAGCAGTAAACCTGGACTGGCAGGTAGAGGGCTTCTGGGAAGGAGAATGGTCTCACCTGTGACAAATGGATCCCATTACTTATGGGAAAGACATTGATGGTCTTCTTGTGTCCGTTTCATGAGACTATTTCCCAGTAATGACTAGTGTATAGCTAGTGTATTATATAATAGCATGGTTCTAAAAGAGAGCTGCTTCAGGTTTTCTTCAAAGCACAGAAAAATGCTCTACCAATTACAAAGTGTCATACATACAGATTCCATTCTTTTCATTAATAATAGGAACAAACTGCTAGGCCGACTGCTGACAGAAAGAGCCACATGAAGGAACAGATTACTGAACCTTTTGGACCAATCAGGTCTTTTTCCTTAGTTGTTAATTTTGAAATTAAAACAAGTATCTTTTAAAAAGACTTAAAGAGATGTACTATTGCTCTGGAGTGTATTACTGAATATGTTAAAGCTACAGTGAAATGCTTCTTCTAATCATGTAGTTATTAAAAATTAAAAAATGATTAAAAAATAATAATTCTTCAAAGCAAAAAAAAAAGACATAAAAATCCAGAAGTATGATAAACTTATAATAAACATATCAGTAAAAGTTCAACCAACGTTTTCTTCCCCACTTTCCCCAGGAATAATGATGTGACAATTTGGTGTATATTCTTTCAGACATTTTCCTAGGAATATAATTTTTTCTAAAAAACATATGAAGTTATCTTAATTCTCTTCTTAAAACTTGATTATTTCATTCCATATCACATTCTTTTTAAAAAGTAAAAACAATTTGTTCTTCAGAGAAAAGTTGGGTCTTCAGCAACACTGAGCGAGAACAGACACCCACACACTCCTGCTCCCTCAAAATACATATAGCAACACACGTGCGCCCCATGTGAGCACAGAGACCCACACACTCCTGCTCCCCTACATGAATACAGATACCCACACACATGTGCCCCATGTGAGCACAGCCACCCACACACTCATGTACTGACACACTCCTGTACTGACACACTCCTCACGGGAGCACAGCCTTCCCACTACCCCCGTCTTTCATCACAGGTGCACACTTGATACACTGATGTATGCAGTGACATATCCTCATCACCCAAAATTCACAGTCAACATCAGGGTCATTCTTGGAGGATGCAGTTGGTTTAGCCAGACTCATGATGCTGTGCATCATTATAATGTGATGTGTATGGATAATCAGCCACTGCCTGAAAACCGCCCTGTGCTGTCTGCTCATCCATCACCCCCTCTCCACTAATCCTCACAACCACTGAACTTCCCTCTCCAGAGCTGTGCTTTTTCCAGAGTGTCACAGATTTGGGATCATATAGTATATAGCCTTCACAGACCAGGAGGCCCTGAACGTGCAGTAACCTCCTGCCTCAGCCTCCTGAGGACTGGGATTGCTGGTATGGTATGTGCCACCATGCCTGGCTCATGTATTCTAATAGAGTAACTGATGTAAGATATTTTCCTGGACATGGAACTGCTGAGTCCAAAGGTTTTTCTATCTTGATAGATTCTTCCAACCTATCATTCAAAAGGTCTCAGGAAACTCTCTTCCTTATTCTTGCCTTTTAAACTTGGATCCTCTGGTGTGATAATGTGTCTCAACTCAATGATAGTTCATTGAAAACTCTTAACTAGCTACTTGACAAAACTTTTCATTAAAACAATAAAATAAAATTTGAGCTAAATTTAAAGGTCAAAGGAAACATGCCCAAAGTTACAAAAGCCTTAAACTCAATCTGACTGTATGAAATATTTGAAGGGGTTGGGGAGGAAGAGCCTTGTGCAATTACAGAAAGCAGGCTGCACCTCGGGAACTTGTACCAAGAAGGCAAACCTTTCCATGAAGCACTTCCTGGCAGGACTGCACGGGGACTTCTCTAAACACAGACTCACTTCAAGGTACTTGGCCTAATGTTGTTTTGAAACCCGACGCTCCTCGGTAACACTTCAAGAAATCAAACTGGAAACTCTGGAGACTCTGCCTACTTCATATACCACATTTCCTGTTTTTAACCCCTGTGCCCTAAATCAGTTAACACTCCTAGTCTATAGACAAAAATAGATCTAAAAATACTATAAATACCCCACAATGTACTTTTTAAAATGGTCAAAGTGAAACAATCATGAAAGAACCTTGAGGTATTTTTTTTTTTCAGGTAAATTATCTATTCAATTATACTCTGAAGACAAATGCACCACCTGTTTTCTTTTAAAGGTAACCAGAAACTGTATCAATATTAGCATAATATAAAGAGTCTGGGCCTCATGTAACAAGATTAGCTTTCGTTGGAAAAGAGAAAGCTTCTGTTAGAAGTGTAGGGCCTTCCTGTGTCTTAGCGTATCCATCCCCAAACTGCCATCTAACAGTTTTAAAAATGTGCCTTAGATGCAAGGCAAGGTGCCTTTCCTGTTAGTGTATGAATAACTTCAGCCTCTACACTGTTCTGTTTTCTATTCCAGGGTTTTTTCCTTCTTAAAAATATTTTATTTATTATTTTTATTTTAGTAAATGAATGTTCTGCCTGCATGTGAATGCACCTGTGCTGTGCAATGCCAAGGGAGGGTGGAAGGTTTGGATTCTCCTGAAACTAGAGTTACTGACAGTTGTTAATCACCATGAGGATGATGGGAATTGAACCCAGGTGCTCCAAAAGTGCAGTCAGTATTCTTACTACTGAGCCATCTCTCCAGTCTGATTTTTTTTTTCTTGAATCACTATGTTGTCCTACTGATCAATATGGTCAGTCTGAATAAGAAAACTCCACCCTTTAGGAGGCAGAAAATATTACCAGCAATGAAAATGATAATGGAATTATTTCATGGCTTGTTTTCATATTGTTACCTGTCAAATTCATAAGACCTTACCATTAATCGACATCACAAAGTTTTCAAGACTTAAATACAGGCAAGGGAAACAGCCCCACCCTCTTATCAGAACTTAAAATCTGATGTGCAAATGGGACCAGGAATCATGCTAATGTAACATTTCAGGACTCCATAGAATTATCACAGAACGTTGGTTCTATCCTTCATAAACTTAATATACTGAATTTCAGATTTAAGAGGAAAATGTTAATTAATGTAACATAAATTGACAAATTAACTCATTTGTTTCAATTTAGCTTTAGCCAAAACCCTTTTTGTTTCCATTAGAAGGCACCTTCAATTGGAAAAGTGAAAGTAACAAGAAAATAAGATTCATTCTACACATGCAAATGAATGCCCTTGATCTATACTGAGGATGATTACCTCTGATGTAACAGCGCATAAGCACTAACTTCAGTTTTCAAAATCTCAAGGGGTCCAACAAAATGTTTTAAATGATGCTTGTACTAGAAACAGAGCTGGGAAGCTCTGCGACAGAAAGGAGAGAACTTTGGAGATGCAGGTGGAGCAGAAGTGCTGAGGGTCTCGTGACTTGGGCGAGAAGAGAGGCAGCCCTATAACTGCAACATGACTGTGCGGCAGAGGGAACTAGGTGGGATGCACCCAGCTCCAGGTGCATCCGAGAGAGAAAAGCGAATCACTGTATGTTTCAGTCATTAACCCTAAGGAGAGAGCCTGAAATTAAAAATAATTTTCAGTCATGAGAAAATGGAATGTCAATAGCTAACTGAGTTTATAGTCTCATTTCCAAGGTAGGAAATTGAGGTAGAAGTGTGTATCTTTGGAGGCCTAAAGTTTGCACATGCCACATATCTGTTCAGTATTAAAACCACAGAGTACTGGGTTTGCACCGTGCTCAAAGCAGTGACAGAAGGAAGAGGCCAGGCAGAAAGGGCGGGACGGTGGCATGTGGGTGTGTGCCCCCAGCTCCTGCAGGCTGTCTCTTGTCTGAGTCTGTATTTGCAGAGCTGTGCTGTCAGCTCTTGGAGTTGGTTTTGAGGACTGCCAACCACAAGGCATACAGCCTGAGGGCAGCAAGAGATTTTTCAAGATAGAGGAGGAGCAGCTCCTCATGTGATTCATAGGATTTTGTTTCTCTGACTCCTTATAAATAAATTTTCCTGTCAGTGTATGAATTCAAAATGGCCTACTATTTTATTAACAACCGAGCTTTCATTTCAATATCTGAGCTCCCATCACGCTGTGAAGGCATCCGGAGTTCCCGCAGCAGCTCTATGCAGTCTTAATACCAAAAGAAGGCAGTTCCTTCACTCTTCCTGGTAGCTTTATCACTCCTAAAGGGCACTTCCTGGTGGCGCCCCAAGGCGATTAAGGCATGGAACCTGCCACCAAGAGGCTAAGTCTAACAAAATGGTTTTTAAATTCATTTGATTATGCAAATCAAGGGTAGATAAATTTGAAACCTCCTCTACACATACATATTTACACATAAGGCTATAACATGACCTAAATATATGACCGCTATTTATAAAAACCCATGTCATGTGATATGCCTAGATATGGTCACAGGGGGTCTCATCACTGTGGCTACTCAGGTCTAGATTCATAGAGGTTCCACTGCGCATACACTTCCATGGTTATAGCGCAGGAAGATGGTGCGAGAACTGTGAGCTGGCTAGTTACCAAGGCCTTGGGTAGCTCTGAGCACAGCAGGCAGGGCAGTGGAGTCCTTTCTCAGGAAGACAAGGGGGAGTTTGGTCAGCAGGAGCACAACAGACTAATCTGTAGTGGAGTTTGTACTCAATAGTGGGCAAAGTGTTCAATATTTAATATTTAAACAATTTGAAGGTCCGATTCCAAGTCCACCTTATGTTGCTACATGCATTTAATGACTTTAACAAGTGAGAAACTGTTTCACAAAGAAACAGATTATTTGGAAGGGGCACACAGGGCCACCTTGACTTCTCACTGTATCACTGTCCCTGGCTGTCAGGGTCTTCTAAATGTAAAGATGGAGGTTTTCCTTCTGTCTTAAAAGTAAGTATAATTTCTACATAACAAAATATGCAATTCCTATGCATCAACTTGAATTTTCACATTTACACAGCCATATACGTACGCCATACACATTTGCACATGTGCTGGCAAGAAAAAGACAGAAAGTATTTCCAGCTGACTAAAGCAGTCCTTTCCTATACATAAGGAAACCACTTTTCTCACATTTGTCTGCACATGCACACTGATCTGTAGTGTGTATGGTCACTTACGCACGATCTGCAGGGCGCGGCTACACATACACGTGCTGATCTGTAGCACACAGTCACCACACACACACATGCTGATGTGTAGTAGTATGTAGTCACTTCACACACATGCTGATCTATACTGTTTCCTTGCACACTCATGCTGATCTGTAGTGCACAGTTGCTGAAAACATGCCTGATCTGTAGCACACAGTCTCTAATGCTAATCTACAGCGTGTGGCCAGTTCTCTAGTGGGGCAGTGGAGCTACAGCCTACCTTAAGCATACCCTGTTTCACGAGTGTACATTCAGGGCTGCTCCATTGGGGGCCCTTATATCTACAAGTAACACTAGCTCTAAAATAAAACAGGATTTGCCAGACCATTTTTATTGTGTGTGGGGGGGCACATCTATTTTCCCCAGAATGTAAAAATATAAGCCACAACAATAGCCAACAGAGTAACAAAAGTCTAAGAACATACATCAATTTTTCTTTTCTTTAATACTACCCAACCACAGAGTACAAGAATATTACATTTTTCATAACCATCATATTTAAAGTTCGTGAAGATAGTTTTTATAATTTCATAAAACTGATTATTAAAGTTCTTTAATATACAAATTTGCTATAAAAGTGAAATGCATTCTATATAAAACTCTTAAAAGTCCTTGTCACAATAACCACAGGTTGTCACAGCATTTACAACCAGAAATGACAGCAATTTCAAAAAAGAAGAATAGGTTTTCAAATATATTATATTTATGGATTTACTGTGGTTGTCAGTCAAACATTTTGATTATCAGTATGTGGTATTATCAGAAAATTGAAGTCAATTGATCAAAAAAAGAACCCACATCCTGAGTGTCCTGTACGATAAAGGTTTTATTAACATTCTCTTTAACTTGCTCTAATAGACACATACTGCTTCATTTTGTTCCAAATACTTAAAACATAGCTATACACATGGAGTTTTGCTTTTTTTTTTAATTTCAAATGTCTATTTTTTGAATGCTTACACAATGCAGAGTTTAGGCACATTTGAAAAAACGTTTTATGTATTTATTTGTGAGTTTGTGTGTGTGTGTGTGTGCAGTGGGAGACTACAGTCAATCTGTGGAAACTGGTTCTCACCTTTAACCTATCACGTGGGTCTGGGGAACTGAACTCTCATCTTCCTGATGAGCCATCTCACTGGCCCCAAAGAGACATTAATTAGCTTGCTGATAAACAGAATTTTTGGAGAGTGGCTGGGAAGCCAAGAGAGGAAGATTCCAGATTTATCAACCACAGGTAGCCCCAAGGCTTAGATATTTCAGCTGTGAAAGGAGGTATACAAGGTCTCCCCATCTACCTCAGGCCTCTAACTTTCCCTTTTATTGTGGACTCAGTAAAAGTCAAGACCTTGTTTTAAAAGGCGCAGAGGTTCCCACCTTGATGTTCAGAATGAATAGCAACTGTAATGGCTAATAACGCTGCCGTCCTGGCTTTTGCTGCTTAAGAACACTAGATGTGATTACTTCATTAGTGAATTTTATCCACTGACAGAGTCACAGATAGTGAGTGGTAGCAATTCCAACCTCTAAGCAGAGGACTGCTCTGTGGTTTAGCATTTTTAACAAATACCATCAACTGCTCAATTCTACTATGAAGAGTAAGTCAACAGACCTCTCTACACGAGCACAGGCTGCATGCCAACATGCAGCTGCACAGGGACGTCCTGGACATGAGGGGGGTTATATAGGCAGGTTAGAGAGGGACGCAGGAGCCAGGAAGGGGAGGAGAGTCCTTGCAGGTGTTTAGAAAGGGAAGTGATAGAGCCAATGACCAAATCTTATATAAAAACTTAGAGAATGTGGCTGGGCATGGTGATGCATGCCTTTAATCCCAGCACTCAGGAGGCAGAGGCAGAGGCAGGCGGATCTCTGGGAGTTCGAGGCCAGCCTCGTCTCCATAGGAATCCAGGCCAGCTGGGGGAAGGGGGGCTACAGGGAGACCCTGTCTCAAAAAGACCAAAAAAAATAAAAAAAAAATTAGAGAATGTGAAGGGCACAGAGGCCCCGTTCTGATCATTCTTAAAACTTGGTTTTCAGGTCTAGCCACACAAAAGCATCTATTGGCACTGCTTTTGATCATGCCAGAAACAAATCTATAACTCTGCTGTGGTGCAAAGGAGGGAACACCTGAACATCAGTCTTTCCGCTCTACATCAGAATTATTTCATTTGCTCAAAGTTAGTACCTAGGAACTGTCATTTACTTCCATTTTATATACCTTTAAAACACAAAATCAAAGAAATTTAAAAACAATTAAAACCAGGAAGGCAGGGTAGGGAATGAGGGTGCTAGAACTGACTGCATGTCTGCACATCTTCCAGGACTTTCCATGGGCTTTTATCTTCCCCAGCATCCTCTGTTGTTCTGTCCTCTCTCCTGCCCTTCTTAAATTCACAGACAGTAGGGGCTGGGGAGGCAGCTCAGATGGCAAAGTGCCTGGTACCTCAGCACTGAGGCTCCTTAGAGCCTACGTAAACAGCTGGAAGTGGCCGTCCACTCCTCTAACCCCAGCACCAGGGGAGCCAAGACAGTCCAGTGAGCTGCGCCAAAGCAATGAGCTTCAGTTTTGGTGACAGACCCCATCTTAAAAAGAAAGTCGGAGAGCAACCAAGGAAAGATACCTGACAACTTTAGGTTGCCACGCTTGTGTTTGTGTGCAAAGACAAGTGTACACATCCACACTAACAAGTACACACACACACAGACACACACACACACGCACACGCGCACGCACGCACGCACACGCGCACACACGCACACGCACACGCGCACACACACAGACACACACACGCACAGACGCACACACACACACACACACACACGCACACACGCGCACGCACGCACGCACGCACACACGCGCACACACACACGCACACACACACGCACGGGCGCACACACACACAGACACACACACAGACACACACACACACGCACACACACACAGACACACACACAGACACAGACACACGCACACACACGCGCACACACGCGCGCACGCGCACACACACGCACGCGCACACACACGCACACACGCGCGCACACACGCACACACACGCACGCACGCACACACGCACACACACACAGACACACACACAGACACAGACACACGCACACACACGCGCGCACGCGCACACGCGCACACACACGCACGCGCACACGCACACACGCGCACGCACACGCGCACATGCACACGCACACACGCACATGCACACGCACACACACACATGCACACACACGCACACACATATATATTTGCCAGTTTTTATGAAAATCAGTGGTCATCAGGCGACAATGTCATCAGAGTGCTAGGGTAAAAAAAACACAACTAATCCAGAACTTTATATCCCACCAAGTATATCCTTCAGATACTAGGATGAAATAAAGACACTGTCACCTAAAAGATGGAGAGTATGCTGGGGACAAATGTGCCCTGGAAAAGATAAAGGGAACCCCACTGCAACACTTGAGTATCATCCAATTGAAACAGAACTGGGTAAGAGAAATATTTGGTAGGTTTGGGGATAAAATTAACCCCAATGTAACCAGGAGCACAAAGAAGTCATACAACACATGGGGTAGAGGAAAGAATGCCCAAATGGTAGAATTCTAAAAGCAGCTCTTATTTTTTCACCTTTCTGTTTACCACTGTGTAAAAAGCTATAAACTGTGAAAAAGGAGTTTTGGAAAGAGCCTCTTAAATCTCTAGCCAGACAAACAAAATCAACTCAAGTTAGGGGGGAAATCCCTAACACTTTCCATAGTCCTTCAGAAGCTTACGTTCCACAGACTCACAACACAGATCTGAAACCATTACAACACACACACAGAGACACACACAAAGACACAGACACAGACACAGACACAGACAGACAGACACACACACACACACACACACACACACACACACACACACAGAGGCACATATACTTTTTCCAATGCTTCACTGACTGGAAGAGACCACAGGGCCAGGGACACATCCTCTTTTACCTGTCAAACAGGAACAGTGGTATTCTGGAATTCAAAACAGAGCCAAGGGCATCCTTGGAATCCCATGACTGCTGCTAACAGCAGTCCTCCAACTGTAGAATAGACAGACATCTGGAAGAGATCTACTGACAGAGGCCACAGGAAGTCTAGGCAAGACAAGGAGCCCAGAGACACATGTGGAGAAAACAAGAGAACCTGGAGAGAGATTTCCCATTTCACATCCGGCCTGCCCTTCCAGTGGCCAGTCCCACTGGGACAAGGATGATGCAGTGAACATGCAGCTCTGAATCAGAACACAAGGTCATAGGGACCACAGCCTTTGGGACTAGAAGTCCACTCTGAGGGGTTCTCCTAGGCAAGGCAGGCAATATTCGATTGGTATAAAAAAAAACCATCATCATCAACAACAAAATGCTAGAATGAAATAAAATTCCCTGGGTATGTTCATACTAAGTTCACAAATTTATAAAGCCAAAAATCTTTTATTGATGACCTCTGAAAAATGTTAAGAAAGCAACTTATTTGGAAACAAATATAGAATGTCACCTGTTTTCTGCCCTTCCTATAGGAAGGAACCAGTTGATGGTGAAAATTCTTTAAATTTCTTGTTTTCTAGCTCAGAATAGGTAATTTGCAATCCCAAATAAGGACCACTATGGGGAATGATGGAAAGGGTATCCATGAGTAAGGAGGCTTTCTTGTATCAGGCGGGGAACTTTGAGTTAGAGCCGACACTCAGTGGTCACACAAAACTCCAACTGAGTCAGTGGATCCACTCCAGTCCCTGTCTTGCTGACTTCACAGACAACCAGAAGGAGGAATCTGTAAAGGAGCTTTTATTACAGAGAGAATGCTTAAAGATCTGTTGCAGAAAGCAGAGCTCTGGAAAGCAAGCAGAGCTCTGGAGGGGCCTCAAGAGAGGGTTTCCAAAGAGTAGCTTCAGATTGCTTCCTATGCGGGAGGGGCCCCAAGAGAGGGGAAAGCCTGTTGAATTGTTTTCTAGGGGCTTCTTATAGGCGTTATGGCAGAAACTGGACAAAGACTGAGTAATTTCTACAGATTGGCTAATTCTCTGGGCTTATGAAAAGCCAAACCAACCAGAGCACCCTTGCCCCTCTGTGCATATTCCTCTGGCTCAACCAGTACCCACACTACTCACCCAGGCAGGGGTGGCTGATGCATCCTATGTCCTTCTCTGACTTTGCTTTGCTAGTTGCTGGCCTTGCCTGTCTGCTGGTCATTAGCCCTGACCAATGTTGCTTCTTTCTGGCCTTGCAGTTGTGACTGATGTTAGATGATGTCTGGGTCTTCTAGCCCCTAATTAAACTATGCCCGCTTTCTCATGGTTACATGCCTAGCTTGTAGCTTATCATGGGGCCTTTCCCTTTATTGCCAATAGGTAGTTAACTTTTATCACAGCCACCAAGATGTGGCTACAGTTCTCCCTGGTTACCTCATGTGTAACTCCTTGTCTGTGGAGTGGTCTTGGTAGTCTTCCTGGACACATGGAAAACACTTGTTAGAAGCCATCCTTAAAATTTAGTCTACTACTGTCAGCTATCTCAGAAGCAAGGATATGTGAAAGGCAACAGTGTCTTGCCTGTGCTCCCTGAAGGGTGAGTGGGAGGAGCTCTGTGGGGCAGCACTGACCTTGTCATCCCGGAGCCCTGTCCATCCTCTTATCTGCTCAGCTTGGCTATCTCGTCCCGGTGGCAAGCCTTCCTCACCTTCTTCACTGTTCCTGACCCTGCTGCCTTACCCTTAGCGTTCCTTTAAACCCTAACATCTGTTCTCACCATAACAGTGGGCTGGGGGTACAGCTCAGGGGCAGAAAACTTGCCTGGCATGCACAAAGTCCTGGGTTTGACACTCAGTAGAAGAGAACAGGAGGGAGAGGAGGAGAGAGAGTACTTAGATGTGAGCCACGAAACATGTGTGCCTGAATGAGCGTGCACATTATACACAGACACACACACACACACACACGCACATACACACACACACACACACACGCACACACACATGAAAAAAGAAAGAAAAACAGATCATGGCAAAAACTGACAATGGTGATAAAGTCAATGGCTGAAAAGTGCCTGGTGAACTTTTAAAGGCTAGACCAAGCTAGTAACAATTGAATTTAATTTTGAATCCTAACATCACAAACAGAAAAATTTGAACACTATGGAGCTCTTATTGAAAGTAAACTTTCATGCTAACACAATCAAACCCAAAACCTGTTTTTTTATTAACCACGCATTTATAGGAAACATGAATAGAGAGGTGTATGTTAAAGGGCACCATCAAACACATCCAGGACCTTCAGAAAATCTACACAACGAAGAACCTAATTTATTCAACAAATAAAGTGAAGTGGTGACTCCAGTGAGTTAAAGGAAACCAAACAACTAAACAACAAAAATAAGGGGGACACATCAGTTAAAGCAGGTCAGAGACCCTGGACTTGAGTAAACTTTTAGTGTACAAGCTTGAAAATTTGAAGAGAGGGGCTGGAGAAACAGCTCAGTGGTAAAGAGCACTTGCTGATTCTGCAGAGGACCAGAGTTTTGTTCCTAACACCCCTGTGAGCTGCTCACAATGACCTGTAACTCCAGCTCTGGGGATCTGACTCCTTGTTCTGGCTTCTGTGGGGACCTGCATGCATGTGTATATAAGCATACACATACTCACAAGCATATACATAATTAAAAATAAAAATAAGATCAGTGACTGGATATTTGATGAAATTAAGGAATTACGATTAATTTCTCCCAAGTCTGATAACGGTATAATAACTGGTTATGTTTCTTTTGGAAAATTTAGCCCTTATTTAATTTGCATATGCACAACATGATCTAATAGTCGGGATTTATTTCAAAATAATAGAACCCAGAGGCAGAAGTCCAGAGGTACAGATAAAACACACCTGGCCATGGCTAACAACTGTTGAAGTTGGCCAACGGGTCAAAAAGATTTGCTATCCTGTTCTATTCTGGTAAGTGTCTGAAATTTTTCATAATAAAACTTTTAAAATGAGTTAGGCGCTTGCACAATAGGACATTAGTTTACCCTGATGCGAAACAGCAAAGTTTACAGCTATCAATTTAATACTTAATAAAACAAATACTTCAGCAGATAAGACATGCAAAGAAGAAAATATGCAGGCCACAGGCCATCTTCAAGGTTAATAAATTTCACATTTAAGACTAGTAAAGCCAGAATTAAGCTTTATTGAAAAATGCTTGGCAATCAAAGAAATTACAACCAAATGTCCAAAGCACTGTACAAACGGCTTTATGGCACTGGCTATAATATATTAAACTCTTCGTAAAAAGGAGACAAAGTTTGAAAAACAAAGCAAGATTTCACAATGAAACTGTGATTTAAAAAGATGAACAACTAGGATTAACCTCTTTAGGAAATGTGAAATTGCTCTTTGCTTATAAGCAGATCAAATATAAGACAATTAAAATATACCTCAAAAAACTTTTGAACGAAACTAAGAATTGTCCTGGGAGTTCAGAAGTTTTTCCTTCAGACTTTGGGACAGGGAAAGATGAGGGACTGGGACATGTCTACAGGGACAAGGTTCTCTCCATTGGCATCTGTTTCCATCAACAGTGGAATTCACATGGAGCGGAGCTGCTCATAGTCATAGTCAGCGTTCGTTCAAGAGTCCAGGAGGATGGACCCAGCACCAGCACATTCTCCACATCCAGAGAAGAGAAAGACTTTTGAATGGTGTCCCAGAATGTAACAGAAATGGTTCCTTAAAACTCTGTAAAGGGCGGCTGGAGAGATGGCTCAGTGGTTAAGAACACTGGTTGTTCTTGTAGAAGACCGGGGTTCAAATCCCAGCACCCACATGGCACCTAACAACTGACTGTAACTCCAGTCCCAGGGGATCCGACAGTCTTTTCTGACCTCCAAGGGCACTGTACGACACAGGTGCACTTACCTACATGCAGGCAATACACACACACACACACACACACCACACACACACAAAAAAAAAAATCTGTAAAGGTCGAAGAACCTTCAGGAGAATTCTAGAGAGCTGCACCTGTTCCAGGAGATTGCTAGTGTTCTGTGCATTTTTAAATAATCGGGTCCTTCTACATGACTATTAATTTTGCAACTGTTATGCTCTGCTTTTTAATCAACAAAGTTCCCTTCTGACATTCATTGAGGAAAAATAGTTGATTCAATCTGACATTCTGTTGCAAGTATCTCTTCATCTAAAAACTAAGCTGTACATTGATATTTTAATTGCTATTAATTTTCCCTTCCTATCATACTGGAAGAATCTGTGCCAGGGTGTTTCTTATGAATTAATCCACAAACTGCCAAAAAATTTTGTCAGAATTCATGCTGAGTGTCAGGGTCTACAGACGGTAGACATAGCACAAGAGAAAGTAGGTCTGGGAAGGTCAAAGAGCCCATGAGACACCAGGAGAGAAACCAGGGACAGGCTCAGGTAGCTGAAGGTGCGTTGTGTGTCTGGAGGCCTCAGCAAGTCTAGTGGAGGAAGCACAAGGGGCAAGGGTGTCTGGGAAAGAATGCACGCACTACACTGGCAATACTGCAGTCTGGCTGGGCGCTAGTGACAGAACGACTTAGGTGACGAGGGACACAGGGTCAGCTCATGATCAGTTCTAAAACTGTTCTGTGTCTGAGAATGGGAGGCAGACACTGGCTGACTGTGAGGAGAGGAGGTATCTGAACAGAGGTAAGAGAAACAAGCAAGAGAGGACACAGGGAAATTTCCAAGTATGTGATGGATGGGAGCCACTCAGCAAGTGGCCTTTACAGTCTCTGTTGGCCAGGTGGTCCCAGGGTTGGGGAAGGTGACAGCGGACCATCCAGAGTGGGTGAGGGCTGTTGCAAAAATGAACCCAGGAAGAGAAGCAGGTGGAAGGGTGGGGATGATGCCTCCAGAAGACTGGAGGCTGTGGTGGTGGTGGGGAAGAGACGGGTGAAGGACGGAGTGGTGCCCAGGGCCTGACATTCTCTGTCTAAAATGAATGAACAATGAGCTTAGGGTGGATGCAGGACGCACTAGCACCTCGGGCATCACCTAGCACCAGGGCCCTAAAAAGGGAGAGCAGGGCTGCTCTGAGGCCTGAGGGAAGGTGTCCAGGAATAGGTGCTGGGTAGGAGGTGTGGCACCTAAGGCAACTCTTCAACAGGCTGACAGTAAGGGGAAGAAGCACCCTGGACGGCTGTCTGGGGGACTGACACAAGGTCTTACTGAGAAAACGGAATGATTTCTAATGTAGATAAGAAAAAGGCTGTGATGATGCCCTGGAGAGAGGACAGAGGGGAGAAGGAACGGCCCCCGGGGGAGAGCAGGTGCAACGAGCCTCCACAGCTGGGCGAAGAACAGGCACAAAGTGGAAACAAAGGAACTGATTGCTGGGTTCCACTGTCCAGAAAACCACAGGGTAGTGAGAGAGAAAAACTTCAAGGTTGATTTACAACTTATATACTGTCTTCACAACGGATTCTTCTGATCTGTTAGCAGAAGTGTTCTTTTTGTAATAGGAGTTAGTACTGAAACAATCCTGCTTTCTTTGTTAATGGGGTAGTACCCACATTTATTTGTTGACATCAAACCTTTCTCTGTATTTCTCAAGCTGATATTAATCACTCACTAATTATACCTCCTAATTGCAATTAATTACAGCAATCCAGTGTATCATTATTATAATTAATAGTAACAGGAACATCATTTGGAAAGGTAAATAAATGAATGCCTAATAAAAGATCTTGGGGAGCATGTCAGCCTCTCCCACCAACTGCTCCTCTTGTACAGGCTTCGTCCTCTCCAGAGATGCAGTTACATGGTGCCACAGAATCAGCCACACCTTGATCTTAGACTCCTCAGCCTCATGAATGCTGAGAAACAAACTTTTGTTCTCTGTCAGTTACACAGTCTGTGATATTTTCTTATAACAACACAGAGGAACGGGTGGGGGTGGGGGGTAAATAACAAGGCAGAACAGCACCACAGCAACCCTGTGCACACCTTCCTGTACCAGCCTAAAGGCACACTGCAGTGAAGTTCAGAAATTTTAACCACCGATGGTCAGAGCTTAAACAGCTCACGAGACACACGCTTAAACAGAGATGATAATCTAATACTGCGAACAAGCAGGCAGCCCAAGGCCCCTCAGCTCTGTGTGCAGAGGTTCAGTGTAACCAAGTCACTACAAAGATCTGGCCGCAATCATGAAGTAATGCCAAAGGAAAAGTGCTGAACAAATCACATAGGAGCTGACCAAGATGCCTTCACGGGCAGCAGAACAGGTTTTCCTTAGGTAACTGCAGAGAAGCAGCAACAGTAATTTAAAACAGCAACCACAGCAAACATCACACACAAACACAGCAAGAAAGGGTTGTCAACATTTTTTCTCAACAAGACTCACTGAATTTTAATTTTAAATTGAGGGAAAAATCACCTCACATGATACGATTAACAAATAATAAATGGTTATGAAAGCCTAACGATGAGATTTATTCTGGCATTTAACTTTTTTTTTTTTGCTACCTAATGTTATGGTATTTTTCATTAAACATCTGCCTTCCACATATACACACACATAGCTAATACTACCACCAATAACAAATAAATCAATCAGTAAAAAGAGAAGCACCCACCACAGATCAAAATCACTAAGGCTACAACACAGTTCCAGGAGCCCTCCCTAGCAAAGGTTCATTTTAGGAACATTCTGGAATGTGTAGAACTTTCAGTGGCAGAGCTGAAACCTCTGTCCTGATTCTCATGGTCGCTAAGGGCAATGTGAGCACTCACATGTTAGGTCCACGACGCTCTCTTCTATGTGAGTGATTAATATCACTGTCTGCTTCTGTGCTGACACTCTGACCTTGAAAATGAATACCTCAAGAAGCTTGTATTTTGTATAGGTCAGCTGTGGAAATATCTGGGATTTGTGAGTGGAAGAAAATGCATCTTCTACCTGTACACAGCTGAAGATCCAATAGTTGTTGAGTATTGAGAGCTTTCACTTTATTCCTAGTCTGTTCCAAATATGTGCATTTTCTTATCTTCGAATTCAACTTAGAGTAAGATTAAACAGGGGCATCTATATAGTTTTCTTTGACCAATGTACAAAGCATAATTAGATTTTTCAATTTTTATCAGTGATGCTGCATACAGATACTGTTGTGTGATGGAAAGCCGACTTTCTATGTATCAGCCACCCTAGCGCTTTTCAGTCCTTGCTGTAGATTCAGTTTTCTGCCCAGGTCCTTTCTTCGGTTGATCCTTATCTTACAGAGCTGTAGCTTTCTGCTAGAGTGACAGCCACAGGGGAAGCTGTGAAGGAGCACACTTGCACTCAAGTTCACGGATGGCTCCGCACGGCTTCAAATAGCTAGATTTTTAAAATATAAACGGGCAAGAGGGACTCTGATAAGTATTTCCCTATTATTAGAATGAGAACTCCTCTGTAGTTTGAATTTCTGATTCTGTAATAATAATTCATAAACCATGGTCAATTCTTCAAATTTAGAATATTTCCATCACAATCATACATTAAAAACATTATAGAAACTTTAAGTATAATGTGAGAACAGTGCTATAATGTAAGTTAACTTTACTTTGCTTTTCTTCTTAATCTTGGCTAACATAGCTTTTCTCTCCCCCATTTTCAGATGGCTAATAAGATGTTGAATGTTGCTTAAAAAGAAAATGCTTGGGGCTGGAGAGGTAGCTCAGCGGTTAAGAGTACTGACGGCTTTTGCAGAGGACCTGGGTTCGATTCCCAGCACCCACATGGCAGCTACAAACCACCCAGTTCCAGGGGAATCCGAAGCCCTCTTCTGACCTCTGTGGCATTGCACGACATGGGTGCACTCACATACATGCAGGCAATATGCTCATACACATAAAATAAAAATAATAAAATGTTAAAAAAAAAGAAAATGCTCATATGATGGCTACAGGCTTGCTCTCTAAACTGACACAAAGACCTGGTGGCTACTAGTCAGAAGCTGTAACTCCAAAAGAATATCTGAAAACATTGGGACAGAAACCTGACTTCACTGTATGTTATTTTTCCTTCAAACTAAGTATATGACTGGGAAGAAAACTGGTCAGTGTTGCCTGTGTCTTTCCTTCATAAGCATGGATAGTTTTTCTTCATTTTTTCAGTATACAAATTTTATTTCAAAGTAAAAACATACACTCCTTCACAAATATTCAAAAAACACAAAACCTTGTAGTAGGAAATTATGTTTTATGTACACGACAAACTGTGTGCAGGAACCTGATCCAATCCTTTAGTAACAAAATAGGGATGAATGTATTTTTTCTTGATCGGTATTTTCACATACACGCACACGGAGAGGTGGGGGGATAGAGAGAAAGACAGACCGAGGGTGTGACAGAGAATTCTCAATAATGATGGGGAATTGGAAAAAGGTTCCAGAATTCCTTGATCACACGGGATACCAAATCTCTGGATGCTCAAGTCTCTCTCATAAAAAGTCTCTGATAGAACTTGTGCATATTTTCCCATATGCTTTAAATAATCTCTGCATGACTTACATGGTCTATTGCAGTGTGTGTGTGTGTGTGTGTGTGTGTGTGTGTGTGTGTGTATGTGTTGTATGACTCACAAATACATATAATATAAAATATATTTAATGAGCCCACAAACATTGTAGTGACTCATTTTCTTAGGGAGCAACATCAAGATTCTCTTTAATTTCAAATTTTTGAAAACCAAATCAGAAATCCAATTTTCCCTTATCTCTATTCTTCTAGCTGCTTTCTTATTTTCTAGAAATTTTAAATGGAGCCTAAGTTCTGAATGAATTAATTACAAGATACAAGATAACCTAACTGTCCAAAGTCTCTCACAGAGTTGAGAGAAAAATATCTATGAGACAGATCCTGGAAGGTAGAGATTTTAAAATACAATGGAATGGCTTTGGTGAGAGCAAACATAGATGTAAGAAGAGCCATGCGCGCCTACCTGTGTCACCAGGATTAGTTTACATTCTTTTTGTCCTTGGCTTACTTGAATACACTGCCTGGCATAATGTTTTATCAGCAGAGATCCATCAACTCTAATAGCTCACCTGTTAATCAGGGCATTTGGGCCCGTGATCTGAGTGGGAATCGTGCTGCTTGGACCACAGGCATCATCTACAGAAGCTGCAAACTGAGGTGTGATTTTAGGGTGAGACTAGACATCTCATGTCATGAAACCCGTAAGCCCCCTGCCCATTATGAATCCAAGTATAACAATTAACATAAAGCACTGGAATTAAAAGTCAAATAAGTACCTTACCTGGTAAAGTTTAAATTCACTTATTAAATGTAATACTTCTAAATTTCAATTTATATGCATAAAAAAAGTTTAAAAAAGTATTTAGGAGAAAATTTATTACACTAAAGAGCTTACTGAAAAATATTCTTCAAAGATCTGAACTTGTATGTGTATTTGAAAATGAGAGACCAACAGTATTTTCAATTTACTTAAAATTCATAAAATTTACATACATGCAGGCAATACATTCATACACATAAAATAGAAATAAATCTTAAGTAGAGTCAGTTATATGACTCAGAACTAGCCAGAATAATCATTAATGACATCTATACAAATAAAAAGGCAGCAACAACTAAACTATCCATCAGGTTGAAAAAACACAGCTTTGTTCTTAATGAATGTTTCCTCTTGAATCATGAAATTAACCAACTGGATTTTAAAAGTCTCTACACAAAGTACTGGAAACTAAGTTTACTGGTAACTCCAGCAATAATTAGTTAACTGTATGATTTATACAATCCGGTTTCTGGAGATGAAACCTCTAAAAATATCAAGTTTGTTGACTGAAACATTTTAGAACAGTTCTGTCAAACAATTTTGTCCATTCACTTGATATGAGGTCTCAAACCAACTGTAAACAAATTAAAAATCACTACATGACTATGCAAGAGCGAGATTCTGCTGTAACATGAAGTCAAAACTAAACAGAACTAAACACAGTTTCTAAAAGTGAAACAAACCCCGATGAATTCTTAGCGCTTTTGCAATCTGAACTTATCTCAAAATAAAGACTAAGATATGGTGGGGGGGGCACTAATGCCACACAGCCAGCAGAATCTTAATTTTGAATATAAAAGTCTGTGGTTATAAATTATTGCTAAGATAATCTTGTGATTAAATATGTCTCAGTTCATGGTTGAAAAAATACGTAAGATAACTGAAAAATCAGAGGTGCCTTAGCTAAATACATTACAGTAGGGGATGTAAAAGTCCTAAGTCTTGCTGTAGAAATGAACTCACTGAAACTCACATTCCTATTCATCTGGCACTGCCATTCACATACCATTCTCCCTCTTGTTAATTCCACAGAAGTGCTGTCACAGGATCCACAGTCATATGAAAATGGCCAGCAGTCACTGCACGTGAAGTGCTGAGACCTACCAGTGCTCCTTGGGCAGTGCTGGACTTCAGCGCTATGTGTTCCAGTTCCAGAGGGGCCCCTTACAGAGGGAAGTGAGAGAGAGATTGGGTTCCACCTCCACAGGGAAACCTCACTGCCATGGCCAGCATTCAGCACCAAGGAGGCTTTATGGTTTTCTTTGGGGAGTAGCAGCAAGTCAGAGTGACTAGCAAGGAAAAGCAAGCCCTCCTCTCCATTAGTGCAAGTTGGCACCGTTTCTCAGGACCAACAGCACTTTCTACAGTGACAGATATGAACCACTGACAACGGAGACTGAAACTCAGATGCCAATTCTAATTTGTTGAAGTAACCTATGAAGGTAGTTGTGTCATGAGCCATGGTAACAAACCAACATGGAGCTGGCACAAAAACAGACACATCAAAGGACAGAATGGAGGGCCTGATAGAAACCTGCAAGGCAACAACAGTCTGATGGTCAGCAAAGGTACCCAAAACATTCATTGGCTAGAAGGCAAGCCTCTTCAACAAATGATGCTGGGAAAACTGGATATACATTTTGAAGCATGAAACTAGATTCCTATCTTATTCTGTAATAACTCTATTAAAAACTTTACTACAAAACTTGAAAATTTTCACACTACTAAAGGCAAACCTAGGAAAAATAGTTCAAGATACTGACACTGGTGATGATTTCCTGACAGGACTCCAACAATTAGGAAATAAGAACTGCTAAAAGGGACTACGAGTTAAAAGTTCTAGAGCAGCAAAGGAAACCATCAGAGCACTGAGTCTGCAGAAAGGGAAAACTGCCAGCATTTCACTTATACGGGATATTTAGAACTCAAACACCCAAAGAATCCAATTAATAAATGGGCAAGTGAACAGACTTTCTTAAGAGAAAAAGCATAAATGGCTCATAAATATAAGAAAACATATTCAACTCTTTTAGCTATTAGAGAAATACAAACAAGAAATATATATATATATATATATATATTCCATTTCACGCCAGTCAGAATAAGTATCAAGAAAGCAATTGGGAGGGAGGGTAAATCAGCTCAGAAATATGGAATTTTCTCAAAAAATTAAAAGTACTGGGGCTGGAGAGATGGCTCAGTGTTTAAGAGAACTGGATGCTCTTGCAGAGGATCTGGGTTTGATTCCCACCACCCATGTGCTGACTAACAATCATTTGTAACTCCAGTTTGGGAAATTCTGACTCTGTGGGCATTGCATGACACGGTGCACTTTCATACATGCAGGCAATACACTCATACACATAAAATAAAAATAATAAATAAGATAAAATAATTAAAATATAAAAGTACTACCATATGATCTAGCTATAATATTCCTGGGTATGTACTTGAAGGAATCTAATTCAGTAGACCACAGGTGCCTGCATATTCCTATTTACTGTGACACTATTCATAACTCAAGTTATAGAATAGGCCTAAGTGACTGTAACAGACATAAAGACAATGGAATTTTACTCAGTCACAAAGGAAAAAAGATTATGACACTTGCAGGCAAATACATGGAACTGAAGATCATCATGTTAAGTGAAATGAGCCACAGTCAGAAAGACAAGTATGGCATGTTTCCTTTCATATGCAGAATCTAGATTTTATTTATGAGAAGAAAGTGGAAGGGAGAGACACTTGAGAATCAGCAGGAGAAGAGGGGACATCAAGAGAGAGTATTGGGTAGGGTGACTATGATCCAAGGACATGACACATATGTATGAAAATTCCAGAGTGAAAACCATCATCCTGTACAAAGATTATATGCTAATAAAAAGGGAGGGAAGACTGTGACTTCAGAAAATGAAATAATCAATGCCACATAAAACAATATTAATGTAATGATTTCGATTTCATTATTACTAATTGTATATAATGCACAACAAGAACCAAAGATATTTCAATAGTAAATGACTTCATCACTACCTCTTAAAAGCATTATTCAATTCAAAACAAAAGGTATTATAGTGAGGTGAAGATGAAGTCATTCACTGGTCCATCTACACATATGGATCCAACAGGAACTCAGGTTTAATACAGGCATGACCATTCCTACATAAACAAGAGTCTATGTAGTACACAGTATTTTAGAAAAATAAATAATTATTTGGTCAATCAAAAAAGTTTATTTGAGGGCTGTTACGGCCAAGCCTGACAACCTGAGTTTGATATCTGGGACTTATCGTGGAGGGAGAGAACAGACTGACTGCCACAAGTTGTCCTCTGACCTCCACATGTGTGTAGTGGCACATGTACATGTGTATATACACATACACACACACACACACGCACGCTACATAAATAAATGTAATAACAATGTTTATATGATTCAAAAAGCAATAGTTATTTTAAAAAATACATAAAGCAATTTAAGTGGCTTTCAACTAATACCACAAAGGCAATGCTGGTATCGACCAGTCATCCTTCTGTGGACCAATTTTCTTTGCTTATTTTTGCAATAATCTTATTTTTAAACATTTTCCTTCTATCCCTTACCCTTTCTGCATCAACAATTAGGTCTTACACAGAAGTGACCATATTTCTTAAAATTTTTTTTGATGATAGTCACAAGATCACTGCCTCAAACTGTGACTCAGCTACTACTGTATGGAGGTGAGAAAGGAGGAGGGAAGGAAGCAGTGACACGTCATCAATGATCATAGGTACAAGCAATGATTCTCCAGAGGGAAGAATAAGCTACTGAGTATTCATAATGAAAAGTGTACTAAACTCCAGACTATCAAATAATTGATTTAAGCTAAGAGGTAAAGTTAGCAAACCTCCAGCCTTCAGTAAGAATCAGAAAAATAGGAATATAAAGAAACCCCCTGCAGGCATACATTAACTGACAAAAGCCTGCCTTCATCTACCACCTTGGGTAACATTCTGAGAGCTCAGGAATGCAGTGGGCTCACCTGTTGGAGGCAGGCAGTCTTTCCAGTCAAAATACCCTGCATATATTCCAGGTTCCAAAGAGCCAACAATGGGATCTGCTTTTAGCTCAATATAATTTTCAAAGAGTCTTTGGTCTAAGTCTTTCAGTGAGGCCATGCTAACCTATAACACAAATAAAGAATGTAAGTTGTCTTTAAATTTAAGAGCGAAGGAAAAAATAATGCAAAAAAGTGATTCAATACATTCTAATAGCACTTTAACAGTTTTTCTGCAAAGTTCAAACTTTTACTTTATGTACCTGAAGAATAAAGACAACTCTTAACCTGGCTATTTTACATAGTAAAAAATAATTTCTGGCCAGGCATGATGGTGCAGTCTTTAATTCTAGCATTCAGGAGGGAGAAGCAGGCAGATCTATGAGTTCAAGGTCTGTCTATGCTACATAGCAAGTTCAAGTTCATAGCTCACAAAGCTATATTCAGTGAGACCTTGTCTCAAAACAAAATGAAACACAACAACTACTGGTAAAGCAGAAACAGTGTTTCTGACCTAGGGGAAAACATTTCCTGTGATAATGTGCTATTCTGCTTTCCTTAGCAGCTGTGTGTGTACAGAGTGGGGATCCCATCTCCTGCAACCTGGCCCGCACACATACCAGTGCTTACAATGGGCAGCGCTAAACAAGAGATGCCCACATTCTCTCCCTACATGCCACATTCTAAGCATTTCTATGAAATTGTCTTTAGCTCAACTCAACTCAAGATGCATTAAAAAAATAAAAAACATTATTCTAATGTAAGTTAATGCTTCCAGTTTAATGTTAAATTTATAATGCAAAAAGTATTTTTGATAAAAATGCTTTTTAAAAACTCTATTTCTAAGAAATAAAAACAACAAAGTAAACCACTACTTTTCATTTCAAAGATGACAGAAGTTCGTTCACCATGGCTAGCACTATTGAAGCAAGTGCCTCAGTGTTCGTCAGAACATCTAGCAAAGAGACTCTGAAGCATCGGACTTGGCCAGACTGAGACGTACAGATGTCTTAGCACTTTACAATTGGATGGCAAGACAGACTGAAAACTCACATTCCTGTTATTAAATCACAGTGTATCAATGTGGACAAAATGAATGTCAAACAAAAAATTAATTTGGAGGCTGGAGAGATGGCTCAGCAGTTAAGAACACCTGCTGCTCTTCCAGGACCCTAGTTCAGTTCCCAGCACCCATGTTAGCTGGCTCACAATATAATTCCAGTTCCAAGGGATCCAACCCCCTCTTCTGGTCCCTGTGGGTACCTACAAACTTATACACATGTGGCATACACACACACACACACACACACACACACACACACACACACACAGAAACAAATACCTACACATTAAGTAAACATAAGAATGTTTAAAAAAATAATTTGGAGCAATAAGCTAATTCATAGTAAGAGGTGGCGTTATTATTTATCTTTTTTCTTTTTTTTTTTTTTTTTTTTTTGGGTCTTTTTGAAGCAGGGTCTCCCCAGCTGTCCTGACACTATGTAGACCAGGCTGGCCTTGAACTCACAGAGATCTGCCTGACTCCGCCTCCCAAGTGCTGGGACTGTGGCATTAGTAACAGAAAAAAAAGCAAGGTGTGGATGAAGGATGAGGGTCCATGAGGGACCAAGGCTCTGCCTCTTGCCTCCACTGCCCAGTGGGTTACACACAATGACCCACTATGCCCGAGTGGTAAATATGAGCAAACCTTGAGAGTTGTCTTCATCTTCTGTGAATGTTTTATAATCAAGCTAACCATCTCATATCACACTGATCTGGCTCCAGTCCTTACTCCAATCTTCTTCTTAATGCAGAATCACAGACAGACTGTACTGATTTGGCCCCACAGAACTATCTGAGGATAACGGGAAGGACTTCACTGCCAACACTGCCCCTCTAGTGGTGTCTGAAATTACACTACAGCAACTTAATCTCTTCCCTTTCCTTACCCAAAAGGCTAAATTTCTAGAGATAAAAATTAACTGAAATATAACTCCAATGAGCAGCAAATTCCAGCAAAATTAGCCACAGGTGAAGGCATAATGACTGACAGAGTTGAAGAAATATCCGTGTTCAGTACTGAGGGTTCACGATGCAGGGAACAAAGAAAAACTTAAAAGTGCTGTGGAGAACGCGAGGAGGGAGGCCTACATACATCCAACAGCAGATTTTAATGGACACTGAGCTAATCAGAATGCAGTATCCAGTGCCAACCAATGGTGGGAAGGAAGCATCAAATGAAGAAGGGAACACGGTCCATCCCCACCCTGGGAGAACGAGGAGAAGCCACGAGAAGCTGACAAGTCACATGTAGAAGGACATCTACACCTGGAATGAGTGGCTCAGAGGGCAGTGAAGACTCCGGTTGGTCGAGTGAGACTGGCTGAGGAAGGACATTCCACACAGACAGCGAGGCCACAAGCGAATGCTTTTCCAATGGCACAGGGAGCTGGTGTGGAAGGAGCCATTGAAAGAATGAGTGAGTGGAAAGATGCTTGGAACAAATGGGTTGAACGGCAGCATCCTGCAGTGGAGAGACAGAGGAAAGCCCCCCTCAAACACCCATCTGGGGTATTTGGCTTCATTCTTCAGGCTACGAGAGACTCTGAATATGTGGGGGCAGAACTGTGAGCCCAGTCTGGGGGGTTCTGAAAGTTTGCTGGATACTCTGTGATGGATGAACCAAGGAGCAAAAGAATTTAGAGGTGAGCAAGGCTTCTGCAAGGTAGGTTCCTGAAACAACACAGGGGTCAGATGATGAAGAAAAGGGCATACTTTGGGCAGGAAAGTCCAAGGGTTGAGCTCTGAAAACTGTCATGAAGGATGGAGTCAGGAATAATACTCGCTAATAGAAGAATGAGCAGACAGGAGTTGGGGATGTGACTCAGTTGGTCGAGTGTTTGCCTACCATGCATGAAGCCTTGGGTTCAGTTCTCAGCACCACATAAAATTGGGTATGTTGTCACATGCTGTAATTCTAACACTTGGGAGGTAGAGGCAGGGATATCCTCAGCTACATATTGAGTCTGGGTCCTGCCTGGGCTACCTAAGACCTTGTCTCAAAACAAAAACAAAAAGAAAAACCCCACAAAAATACCCATAAACGAATTGATAAAATATGGCAAATATAGTCTGATATTACACAGGTCCATAAAATAAAACCACAACATTTGAAATTAGAATGTGGGGCAGGGGGGCACTGTGTTTAGTGAAATGAACCAGGCTCAGGCTGCATGTTCTCATCTGTGGGTAGAAGAGGTGTGTTTTTAAAGTCGGTTTCATTGACACAAAGCAGAAAGTGACTTAGAGGCTATGGGAGGAGGTGGAAGGGACGATAAAGGGGGAGATGCAGATCAAAAGGCACCCAGTTGCACTCAGAGTGGAGGAACTCCTTCCAGAGACTACACCTTCTGGTGTTGCAGCTCATGATCAGACTTCACAATTACTTGGAGAATACTTGTTTAATGTTCTCACCACAAAACATGGTGAGTAGATGGTATGTTAATTAACCTGATTTACACTTTCTCCCATGTACAAAGATCAAAACATCACACTGTACTCATTATAAATACATATAATTATCATTTGCCAACTTAGATCCTCAAACAACCTTAAGTGTAAATATAAATTGATTTATTTGGGCCAGCTGTATGGTCTTAAACACCCAAAAGGAAAGTATAACCAAAAACTAAAGTGATCAGTACATTTCTTTTTAAGAGTTCAAGGGATTACACTTCTCAGATACAAGGCTTAAGTCCATATAAAAAGTTATTTAGACAATTATCTCTCACTGATGATTTTGTTCTGAATCAGAAAGTGCTGCTCAGATGTATATACTGTAGTGCCCACCTGTAGCTAAGGGAGACAACCCACTATTGTTCTAAAATGATGGCTGAATTTGTTTTCTCCCCCTATCTAGAAGCCTTTGAGAGGGAATTGACACTGATTCTAACCACTCCAACAGCTATCAAAATGCCTGAAAGCAAATCCTGATCAAGTCCAGCCTTGGTAGACAAAAGAAAAATGAGGGGGAACCCAAAAGAGAGATGCTTTGAAAGCTCTCATCAAGAAATTCCAGTGGACTCTCATATGAACATTTGAAATTTGACCTGTTCTGACTTTTTTCTAGTTCCCTGTCTGGAACTTGTAATGCTAATTACTCCTGCCTTTACTTCTCCTTCACATCGCCTAGTTATTGGTCAAGGACTTTCTTTTCCCCCTACAGATGAGTTATGCAACTTGGGAGTCTTTTAGACAGACCCACTGAAGGGGTACTCCAATTGCCTCACCCTATTCAGCATGGAAGAAACCAGAGCAGTCGGCATCCCGATTTCCGATTGGCAATCTGGGTAACCCCTTCAGAGGATGGTGTGGTAAGAATAGGAGGTAGGAACTGGCTAAGCAGTTAGTGTAAAAAGACCCCAAAGAAAAGTAGCCAGCTTCTTGGCTAAAAGTCAAAATGTCCCTGGGCCTCTTAGCAACCTACTCCGTTCCAAAGACCAAAAATGTGGAAAGTATTTGGGAGCTCTTATCTAATCCTTAAAAGAATTTAGGGTTACCTCTTGAGAGGGGATAATGTTAGAGTAGCAAAAAGACTGATTAAAAAAAAAGAAGAAAGAGTACATGAAGTTATCAGAAAAAAGTGATGGGGAGATAAAGAAGGAATTGGAGGGGAGGGAGTGGGCATGGATTTGATCAAAACACCTTATATGCTTATATCCCTGTATGAAATTCTCAATAAATTATTTTTAAAAATACACATATAACTAGGAAAAAGAACATGATCTATGTTTATGAGTGTATTGTCTGCCTGCATGCATGCAAGTGTACTCATATCGTGCAAATGCCCACAGAGGTCAGAAGAGGGTGTCAGAGCCCCTGGAACTGGAGTTATGTATGGTTCCAACATGTGGGTGCTGGGAGTCACACCCAGGTCCTCTCTAAGAGCAGCCAGTGTTCTTAAAGGCTGAGTCATCTCTCCAGCCCCCATGATCCCTAAAATCTGGTGGGCTGGCTGACCCAGTGGTGGCTGTGACAGGAAACACATAAAAGGTATTATGGAAATGGAAGAGCAGGTCAGATGCTAAAAGCTTTTGCAATGTGATGGTAATTAAGAACTTTACAGCAGGGAAAACTCTGAGACCAGAGATAGGTAATGGGGAGGTGAGCAGGAGTCTCCCCACCCTGCCCCCTGTGGTTGCCCAGGATGGAAGTCTTTGTTTTCTAAAGCTTTCACATTCCGGTAACTTTTGCCATGCCCCATCTTACCTAATTACCATGTGTATGCTATGTACCTTTACAAAGGAAGAAAGAAGGTGATTTTGGCTGGGAATCCTGATTGGATGGTTTGATAGCCCATGGGAAACTCCTAGTGAAGACATCTGGTAGGAAATGGGTATGAAGTCTATTAATGACGTATAAGATTAAAGAAGTTGGTATCAGTGGTCGATAAAGCTGTGGGGCACACGCGATCAACTAATGAAAGTGCCAGAACAATGAGTAAGCAAAAAAATCATGTGGTCAGAGTACATAAGTACCGTGGGATGGCAAAGACAGCCATTGGTTGGCTTTGATCTGTGAGAGTCAAGGTTTCTAACTTGAGAGCCTCACACCCTATCCATCTGCAGAAGCAGCTATTTCACTCACTTATTCCTAAGCTTTCACATCTCATCAGAGGCACAGAAGGCTGTCCCCTCTTACCTGCGAAACCATGTAATGTGCATGAGTCTTACATTCTCTTGTTTTGTGACAGCTTTTCTTTTTTTTGGTCTTTTTGAGACACAGTCTCCTTGCAGCCCCAGCTGGCCTGGAACTCACTATGTGGGCCAGGCTGGCCTTGAACTCACAGAGATCCACCTGCCTCTGCCTCCCAAGTGCTGGGACTAAAGGTGTGCGCCACCTCGCCCAGCCATGACAGCTTTTCTAAATTCTGCACTGGAGAAGCAATACACTGTTTATTAAAAGTCCTTGATCCGCCGGGTGTGGTGATACATGCCTTTAGACCCAGCACTCCAGGAGGCAGAAGCAGGTGAGTTCAAGGCCAGCCTGGTGTACATAGTGAGTTCCAGGTCAGCTGAGGCTACAGGGAGCTCCTGTCTCAAAAAGACCAAAAAAAAAAAAGTCCTTGACCCTTTCTGTCCATTTTTCTTTTCTCCCCCTACCCCCACTTTCCTTTCCCTTCCTTGGCTTTTGTTTTGCTGCAGCATTGTGGGCTGAGCCAGTAGGCAAGCGCTTCCCCACTGGGGTCCTGCGTGCAGCTCCTTGCCCTTCTCATATGTACAGGAATGTGAGACAACTAAACAGGCTCAAAATTAAACTCAGTATTTGGTAGGCGGGGACACATCTGATCAACTTATTTGTCTATGGAACTTTAAACTCTAAAATGGATTAATTCACAAAAAATTTGCCACAACAAAACTACTTCTTAACAAAATTTAACTAACATATACTGATGAAGACATGCGGGAGCTAAAACAAGATTCATGCACTGACATGGTTTCACAGGTGAGAAGGACCAAGGGACAGCCTTCTGTGCCTCTGATGAGATGTGAAAGTACAGGAATAAGTAAGTGAAATAGCTCTTCTCCAGATGGACAGGGTGTGGGGTTCTCACGTTAGAAACCTTGACACATACAGATCACACAGCAGTAAGGAAACAGAGCTGCACTCATTCTTAGCAATGGATTCAAATGGTCTCAAACTAGACATCGAAGTATATTCAATTAAGCTAAATCAACTATGTGAAATATGGTATATATGTTTTAAGCAATAGAAAAATATGAGGAATCAGTTGTTGCATATAAAGGATCTTCCTGGGATATGTGAAGAAAAGAAACTATTCCTTATACTCTCCTTGGTGGAATTTCTGAAGGAGATTTAGGAGCTTAAATAAAACTTTATTCATGCATTTATTCAATGTCTCCATTCCCAAGTCAGGAAGAACCTTGAATTATACAAATGCTGGATTAGATGTTTGTTTTCTGAAGACTGATACAGGTCCAGTAACACCTAACATATGCAAAAATCCCTCAAATTACATCAGAGCTGCTGCAATAAAATGATAGCTGAGGTTTCTTAACCACACAGCTCTGCTGCTCCCTAAAAGCTCGTGAAGAATTTTACCTGTGTGAGATCTCATTTGCACACTTAGAGAACAAAGCTTTGTATTTCCTTACTTACAAGTGCTTCAAAGCTATCTCTTCTACAAAACAGTCAATAAAGACAAAAAAGCACCAATCTTTCTAAGAGAAAGGCATGCAAACTACATTGCATAAGTAGATATTTTTATCAATGAAAACAAAAAAGTTATGATGGGAAATAGTGGCAAAAACATGATGCGATCATCTTCCCCAAAGCAACATGGCTATGACTTACCAGCAGCCTGCAGAGTCTGGAATCCCGTGTTGGGAGCTCATCAGGCATGAGAAGGGGATTGGATGTGGGTCTACTGTGCAGAATGACCTGGTACAGATCTACTGTAGGGAGGCGATTCAGAGTGGGTCTACTGAGGGGGCGGTGATTTTAAGTATGGGTCTTCTGTAGGGAGGTGACCGGACCTGTCAAAAGTTATCTTCCCTCTTACTACTAATAATAAACACTGAAAATAACTAAGAATCCTAGTAGGAGAAAAGTTAATAATGTGGTATATGTATATTGACCAATATTATAGTTATATTTTATAAAGAAATACTGGGTTACCGATATTGAGAGAAGGGAGAGGATGGCGTATCAAAAAGGTCTCAGAAAGTACTGCAGTGGAGTCTTACTGATCATGAAAATTGGATTCAGCCAATTTTGGAAAGAGACTGGACAATGGAGATAATATTTAGTGTCAATAATGGCTGCTTTTTGTTGCTGTTGGACTAAACCTCAGGAGCTAGAGTGATGGTGACTCAACCTCATGTGAAATTCAGACAGTGGGACTATCGGTGGCTTCGTCCCTGCTTTCTTAAAGCACTCCATGTCTGTACTCATTTATTCCTCAGAGTTGATGCTTATATGTATTTTTCAAGCTGGAAAAAAAAATGCACTTTTCAATGCATGTGCATCCAATTTAACTGGTTAGGAGAGAATAGAGTTCTTTCAAATTGAGTCTATCTATCCAACTTCAAGGTTACTGGATCAGTCTCCCAAATTGATGGATAAAGTGATGGATACAGAAATGGATGTATACATTAGTGGCAAGTTGACTGGATAGCATGTTTCATAGGCAAGTCCAGGATGAATGTTTGAAGAATTGAAGATTGGCAGAGTAGCATTGCATGCTTATAACCCCAGCACTTAGGAGGCAGATTCAGGAGGGCCTCTTTTACAAACGAGTACTGAAAATATATTTGCTACAGGTGGTGACCATCAAAGCAAGTGTATGAAATATTCCCTTTGACAAGGTTCCATCCACAAAATCTCCCAAATACTGTTACTATTAATCCTTTCTTGGATCGCTCTGTATCTTTATTAACTTATTCCTGTAGAGAAGACTTCTTAGGATGAGAAATGACTACGTTTGGCAAGTAATTGCCTGGAATGTTTAGAACTTCTCTGTTTTTAGTATATCTTGTACTGTCATGTCCTGCTATATATCACTGTATTTTTATTCATTTTACTTTGCCAATGGAAGGGACTTTTATGTATGGGGAATAAATGTAACACATAGACCATTTTTGTTACACTGCACAAGACAGCAAGGTTTTCTCCTTAACTGAGTCTCCCTTATGAGCCAGTTTTGTTATTACTTAAGAGATTTGAAGAAAACATTTCAAATTTTAAGCAGGCCATAAATAAAACTGTCTTATACACACTGCTGTTATCTAGAGGAGGCCCTCTAGTTGCTGATTTTGTTGACACTGCTGGGCTCTGTCTGGCCAGGGATATGAGAATGATGAGTTTAACTATTCTCCTATACCCAGTCCTCCGACTTGAATGTCCCTGCATGTGTGAGCATGTAAAGGCATGGGTCCTTGCTTTGGCAATTAAAGCTATGATGTTGGTAACTTGTAAAATGTGTGGGGTCACAATTTTCTTGGTATCACTTATAGTCTTCTGGTTGGAGTGAAATCTCACTGTATCAAAGATATTTCAGTTTATTCCATATTATGTTTCTTCACTTGTTTCTGCTTATAAATAAAATATTATTTATTTAAAAAAACTCTACAAAAGTATGTAACAGTGGAAAAATGCTCACAACAGAATATTCAATAGAAAAATGCAATGGAAATAAATTCAGAAATCATGTTTTGCATTTTTATGGCATAGACATAGGCTATATAAAATACTGATTACTGAAAATAGTAAAATAGCAATGTTTACCTTTGTCTACTACACTGAAAATTTATTTTATTTTGTTTATTTTTATTTATTTCTTTTTTTCAAAAATATAGTTAGGCCTTTTATAAAGAGAAAAAAGAAATGCATGGGCAGATGGAGTATTTTAAGCACATGGCACTTGCTGTCTATGGCACAGAGAGAGCCTTGTGGGTTCCTCAAAGAACCTGCCCTGAGAGGGAACTTACAGGGTAAGAGAACTTGGGTGCTCTGATCTAATGAATCAGAACTCATGGTTGCTCAAAGTTAAAATCATGGAGTGGGTCAGAGAGGTTGTGCTAGCTGAGCTCAGGTGGGAGCAGCTGAGCATCCAGCAGCATCCAGCAGCATCCAGCAGCATCTAGCAGTGCCAGCTGGCCTAGGCTGTGGCTTTACTTTTTGTTGCACTAACTTTTCTTCATTATGCAGAAGAGAAAGTCTCCAGACAATACAGAGGGCAAAGATGGGACAAACTAACTGACAGGAGCCTGTAAGATGGTCTGCCATCTTATGTCAACAAAACCAGCTCCACCAAATCCGGAGCCTGAACCAAGAAAACCGTCTGCGAAGAAAGAATCCGGAGCAAAGATGAGCAGAGGCGCTAAAGGGAAGGAGGAGGAAAAGCAGGAAGTTGGAAAGGAAGGTGACACTAAAGCTGAGGAAGCACAGAAACCTGAATCTGCAGAGACCGGGAAGAATGAACTGTGGTGGAGGACTGGGGTTGACCCTATTAGTTGACAAAAATAAAAACGGTCATTTTACCCTCTTATAGTGATGCTTTTTGGAAGTTTTCATCACACTCAAGTAAAATAAAAATCGAGGTAATATTGGCAGGTGTGAATAAAATGGATTCGGCATTCCATGCCCTTGCTTTAAAAATGCAGTCCTGGGGCTGGAGAGATGGCTCAGAGGTCAAGTGCACTGGCTACTCTTGCAGAGGACCTGGGTTCAATTCCCAGCACCCACATGGCATCTAACAACCATCTGTAACTCCAGTTCCAGGGGATCTGAGGCCCTCTTCTGACCTCCACGGACACTGCACGACATGGGTGCACTTACATACATGCAGGCAATATATTCATACACATAAAAATAAAAATAAAAAATAAAATATTTTAAAATGTAGTCCTATGCTTACTGTGGTATTTTCTAGAGAAATAATCAGTGGTGCTTTGTACCTAGGTTTTATGTGATTTTAATGAAACATGGGTAGTTGTGGCCACCTGCTATTTGTGGTTTTAAAATAAAAGGTTTTCTTGTCTGCAAAAAAACAAAGTTAACCGACTGTGACTAGTAATAATCAGATATATAGAGATTAGAAATGCATGTGCATCTTAGTGTCAATTGTATTAAAAATGAATTTTTCTGTATGAAA
>NW_008341172.1:2645205-2691661 GCF_000622305.1 Nannospalax galili | reverse complement strand
CATTTAATTTTATGTCTTATAGGGTTTATATGGAGTACAATATTGTATAACTATATCAATTCAACTATAAACCTAAAAATTTACAGTCAATTTTGAAAGAGATGCATCTTAGCTCTGGAAATTGTTATTGAATATGTCAATGCTGTTGTAATGAAATGCTTCTTCTAATTATATGGTTATTAAATAGATAATTTTTAAAAAATTAAAACAAAGTTAAAAATGTTAAAATCACATACATTAATCAATGAGCTTCATGGCTTATCATCATCTCCTTGGGGTATTTTTCTTCTCATTCTCTACCATAAGACATAGGATATGGGGCTGGAGTTTGGAATCGGATAATTTCAAGGCTCTGCTACTGTCAGGTAAACTCTTACCCTCTCTACACCTCTGTCCCTGTGAAAAATAGGGATTAAAATAGCCTTATTTATTTTTCGGAGTATTTATATCAAATAAAATTATATATGAAGGGCTGAGGAGAAGGCTTAGTTAGTAAAATGCTTCCCTCATGAGCACGAAGACTCGAGTTCTGATCCCAAACACCCAGGTAGGGCAGTGTGCACCTGTAATCCCAGGGCTTCTTGGCCAGTAAGTCTTACTCAACAGGTGAGCTCTAGGTTTAGTGAGAGAACCTGGCTCAAAATTAAGGTGAAGAACAAGAGAGGGAGACGAATGGCACTGGCCTCTGGCCTCTGGCTTCCATAGACACATGAACATATACATATGCATATGCCGCACATGAAAAAAACAAAGCCCTAAGCCCATAAAAAATAAAACTGTATTTATGAAATTATTCTAGCTTTAAATGTTATCAATCATTAAATTTTAATAAGGTCCTAAAATGTAAGATTGTAAGTGAACTATTTCTATATATGAATTCAGTTCTATTATTGAAGATAAGAAACAAAGATGAAGGGGCTGGCAAGATGGCTCAGGGGTAAAGGAGCTTGCCACCAAGCCTCATGACCTGGGTTTAGTACCTGATACTCCACAAAGTAGTATCTGCATGCTTCCCCAAATAAATGTAAATTTTTAAAAAACTAAAATAAAAAAATGGGGGCTAGAGAGATGGCTCAGCAGTTAAGAGCACTGACTGCTCTTGCAGAGGACCCAGGTTTGATTCCCAGCACCCACATGGCAGCTATGAACCGTCCTTAACTCCAGTTCCAGGGGAATCCGAAGCCCTCTTCTGACTTCCGTGGCACTGCATGACATGGGTGCACTTACATACAGGCAGACAATGCACTCATACACATAAAAATAAAATAATAAATAAAATATTTAAAAACAAAAAACAAACACCAAAAACCTAATTATAAGATGGGCTATGAATTTGAACAGAGTGCTCAAAAGAAGAAATATCAATGAGTAAGAAATATCTTTAAAAGTAGATAAAGGCAATAAAAAACTGATAGCTATCAGGCATCTACTGGCAGATCAACAATACCAAAAAAGAAAAAGAAAAGGAAGGGAAGAGGCAGGCAGGGGATGCTCGTGGAAAATTCTCTTCCCTGCCCCACCAGCAGATCCCACGGGAGGCTCCCAGGAAAAGACTAGAATCCAGTGACAGTCAGCAGAGTCCTGTTAGTGACCACTACCCACAGGGCAAACACCGAGAAAGAACAAGACAACCATACTTGTGGCTCTGCCCTCTAAGTTTTGTTTGGGTTTTTTTTTTTTGTTTGTTTTATTTGTTTTTGTTTGTTTGTTTGTTTGGTGGGGGTAGGCTTCTAAAGCTACATCAGTTGGAAAGGAAACTGAAAAATAGGACAGTAAGTAATCTCTTTTCCTTCAACACAACTGTATTTTCCTAGCTTGACACCATGAAAACAAGAGATTGCGTACAAAACAAACAAAATCTACACACACACTATAATCTACACTCACTGTCTACTCATTTCAACTGCAACTGAATGATTTCAAGATATTCAAGAAGGTCAAGTAAAAAACTCATAACACTAAGTAGCGAAAAAAGCACACAGCATATTGAAAGATGGTCCTGAGATCAAATTATCTTTCTCAAAGTGATTTAGACAAAAACTGGGACAGACACCAAACCTTTTCTTTCACATCAGTTTCATCCTGTTTGTTAATGGTATAAACTGAGCAACATAATTTTGTTTATTACTTCACAAAGTTAACTTAGAGATAATCAAACACACTGCTTCTCTTATATGAAGTTCTTAATCACTCTGTACATTTTTAATGACAAAATTCTCCATACATGTCTGTGTATTTAAGATACTGCTCTTATTGGGTAAAAACAAAATACCCACTTTCTGCAGATAGGAACTTTTTATTGCAAGACAGCACCTTGCAATTATGAGCATGAAACATTTCTGGAAATAAACTAGACATTTGGCCTTAAAGCCTTAAGTCGCAACATTTATCATCAGGGTGATTAATCTTCATGAAAAGGCAGGAAAACAAAACAGAGCCACCCACTCTGACATTTTCATTCTTTGAAAAACATCCCAATCTAGTTTATGAACAGGAACCATCATCTGTAAGAGTATGTAGTCCACTCAGAGTAAATTCTGATTATATGATTAGCAAGATCAGTATCTTCCCAGTCTCTGCAGTGAGAATAGTGCCCTTGGCACTGAGAGGGTGCTAGCACAGCTTTACCAAGAAATCTGATAAACCTTTGTCCAGGAACTAGCCAACCTTTACTAACATGGTTACTTCATTTTTTCCTTTTCTGCTTATTTGAAAAAAATATAAACAAGAAAGATATTGTTAAAAAAAAAAAACCCATTCCATTGATTTGCATAGAAATCAGTGCTGCGCAACTCATCTATATTCAATGGGAAGAGAATGAAGTGTGCATATGTTCCAGTTATGGTATGAATGAAGCAGCCTGCATCTGTGAGGAGGATGTGTTTGTGTGCGTGCATGCATGCATGCGTGTGTGTGTGTGTGTGTGTGTGTGTTTGCATGTGTGCATGCACGCATGTGTGTACTTAGCCAGCCTAGCAAAGGCATGGCTCTAGTCACATGGAGAGGAAGATAGAGGAAGAGGCCGGATCAGCAGGAAAAGGTCTTTGTCAGGCTCAGAGTGGCTGTCACCAGTACCTTAAGCGTAAACCTTAAGGTTGATTCTTAACCTTAAACCAGGATGATTCTTAAAGATTTGGGTTTGATGTTTTTCTCTCCTTTTCTTGCTTTCTTTTGAACAGCTTAGGCAGGGTGAAGTAAACCAGTCAGCCAGGAGACAGCTTTGCTGCAGAGCAAACTACACCAACAGTTCAAAGTGAGGAAAAGAGCCATTCCCAGACCCGTGGGCTGAGAGGAAAATGGGTGTTGGGGACTGGAGCCCAGGGGATGCCAAGGAAAGGGGGCGAGGAACAGCCTGGAACTCAGCTGCCAAGACGACCAGCTTGTCTAGTAAATATCAACTCACCTGGGTGATTTTTTCTATTCCCTGGAAGTTGTGCTTTTCAAAATGTTCTGCTATGTTTAAGAAGGTATGACGTTCTAAATAGCAGCAATTACTCAGGACTATCAAAAGCCGCTGTTCCTAAAATAGAACAAATTTTTAGAAAATTACATTGCGAGCACTGGTGAGTGTAAGAGACAACCCCCATCACTTACAAATTTTAATTATAAGCATTTTCCCTTTAACATCAATATTCAACGTCTTAATCTTGGCAGTTTCTCTCCTATATTAACATAGAGAGAAACACAATACAATTCTACAACTCCACTAATTGTTGATTATTACATCTACACAAAGAGCTGAATAAAGACTTGAGATATAGCTCAGTGGTGAGTTTTTCCCTAGAATGCTCAAGGCCCTGGGTTCTACTTCTACTATCCCCTAAAGAAGAGTTGAATGTTCCTTTAATATTTTATGTACACAAAAGGCCACACAAATAGATACCTTAAATAACTAATTACATAAAATGTAAAAACTATTAGAAAACAGAAAATTTTCACACCCTGAGAGAAATAATGTCATATTATCTGTTTGATGAACTCCTTCAAAAGCTTTCTGCCTGTGGGGAGGCTGTGTGCATGTAGAAAGAGCCTCTCCCTAGTCTCTCTCCAGTGGGGAGTGAGGGTCCCTGAGGCCAAGGGGCTCCCCTTAGGAAGCCAAGAGGGGAAGGACATCTCTTGCTGTTACAATCTTCAAAGATCTGCCCACCTAAACCATTTCTTACAAAATTATTGGACTCCAATGTGGATCTGCACAAGAGCCTTTTTACAGTGAAGAACTATTTATAAAAATGGAATCCCCAGAGTGGCTGCCACCACTGCCTCAGTTCACTGCAGCCTGACTGCGCTGAGGCATTCTCAAGAGTAATATGACTCATCCAGGGCCTTCAGTCAAGATCCTTGACTAAAACTAGAGCAAAACCACTTTCCAGGAGCAGTTCTCGGCCACACTTATTCTTTCTGAACAGAATCTGAGTAACTTGCACTGAAGTCCTCCAGGAGAGAAAATGTAGAAAACAACAGTCCTTTGAGGTAAGTGGAGCAAAAAATGAGCGAGTCTCTAAACTCAGTTACCAAGCACGTCTATCTTCCAGTAATTCTACTGACCTCGCCACATACCCAAGACCTTCTCATTTCTTTACTGACAATTTCCCATCTTTATTTCCAGCAGACTGCAGTCTACTTACTGCCATTTTTGGTCATCAACAGATGTAAATAAAAGGCCCAAGAATCACTGAAGTAACTCAGACAAACAAAAAGTTGCCAGTGGCCCTGACTTAGTTTACAGACAGAAAATGGAACATGGCTTAGTGGGGCAGCATTCTGTATACTACTACTTTTCTGGTTAGTGAGTAAATGACAAGGGTGACATTAGAAAGTAAGAAAGCTGGGCACAGTGAGGCCACCTTCCTTTCGTCACCTCCTGTAGTACTATGACACATGCTACAAGCACATGAGGTAAGCTAAACCAGGCTTTTCAGCAGCCACTCCAAGCATGCTGGGCTCCTCAAATGTCTCCTGGCTTCATATCAATCGTTTACCACTCTTTCTGCAAACGTCCCAGTCTAGCCCACTGGGCCTCAAGTCTTTCCTGCCTGTTCCCAGCTATCTTGGCTTGCTCCTCCCTACCACAGTATGTACGTATGAAGCCTCCCCAAAATGAAAACTACTTTTGATTTTGATCTAAGGACCAGCTCTTTGCAAGTATTCAAATATAAAGAAGCAGATGAAACAAAAGGGGAAGAATAGAGGCACAGCACATCTGATTCCTAAACTTGAATGGATGGTTAACCTGAAGCTCACTGACACCTGAGATGGAGACAGATGTGACAGTATCAGCTTAGCTATCCTGCAGCCCCTGCACATGTAGGAATCGGTCTTAAGCCTTACTTTTTGTGGTCCCAGAGAGCACCAGGCTTAGAGACACTTTTGCCCTGAGTGGAACCTGAGACTGTGTCTTAAGAAACATAAAGAACCAGAATCCTCTAGCTCTACATCTAGATCTCATGCTTATCACATCAGCCCGCCTTCTGGATAGCACAGACCCTGAGAGGACCTACCTGGGTCCTCTGAGAAGATGAGCCAGATTTGATGAGACTCTTCCAATGGGGAAAAACAGGAACAAAATCTGGTAAACAATCAACGTATTTGCAAAGAAAATAGGACACGTAGAAGGCACTGTGAAGTGCAGAAGTACAAAACCTGGGGAAAGTCCTGGGAGAGGCTGAAGGGCAGCTCTGTACCACCCAGGAGGTGGGTCACATGGAGCCAGCCTGTTCTCATCTCTATCCATGAAGAGGGACACAGGGTGAGGAGCAGAACTCCAGGTCCAAGAGTGCAAACACATCAGCTGGGAAATGGCTAATGGGTACATGGTATTGGCTGCAGGTGGCAACGGAACATAGTATTTACGAATCTCAGAAAGATACTACGTATCAATTAGGCTTCTTCTGAAAGACTAAGAAAAAATAAAGTTTGACCAGATGGCTGGCAAGGTCTCAGTTTCAAAGGCTCTTTCCTGCCAGGCATGGTAGGATGCTCCTTAAATCCCAACACTCGGGAGGTAGAGGCAGGTGGATCTCTGCTAGTTCGAGGCCATCCTGGTTCACATTGTGACTTCCAGGTGGGCTGCGATTAGGGAGACTGTCAAAAAACCACCATCACTAACAACAACAAAAATCAAAGGCTCCTTCCTTCAGCCCCATCCCTTCTAACCTTTCTCCTTCCTGAGCTCACACAGAAAAGCTAGTTTCCTACTCAACCATCTTCCTCAGCTCTTGCCATTCTCTTCCAGAAGCCCAGGAAAGTGGCTCCTACATCTCATCTGAGGAGACTCAACCTTTCACCTCCCCAACCTGATGCCCTCAGCCTTGAGTGGCCCCTGTCTCAGAAATACTGTGTTATTAGATTCCTTCTCTCTGATTTTCCCTTTTCAGGAAAAGCTGGCTTCTCCGCTTCAAGCCACCCCACAACTACTGCTTCTGCTGTAGTATATCTTTATGGATCTGGTCCTCCTCATAGTCTATCAGTGCAGGCCCACAGGTCCCCAACAGGCTTTCTGGGCCCTCAATGCTCCATGATCCTGCTGCTGCCTCCCTCCCTCCAAGGCCTTTAGCATCCTAGTCACTGAAGAAGCTACTTGGGCTGTTGTACCCGAGATCAGCAGTGTTTCCCCTGGTAGAGTTTCGGACTACACCCTGGCCTTCAGTTCTTGCTGGAATTCCAACCAACCCCATCTGAGGACAATTTTACAAGAGCCTCCGCAGCACTACTTTTAGGGTGACTCCGTGCAAGTCTGGCTGGCTGGAACAGTTTGCATTTTTCTCAGAATACTTACCTACTGCCAGGCCTTCTATTGCTTATGAATGACTGATCAACAAATACTTCTAATTTCTCTTTAGAGATCCAGACAAGTGCATCCAATTACCCAGTAGACAGCTTTCCACAGTGGCAGTATCACAGCCAATGAGGTTTATCAGAGACTCGATTATTGCTAATTGAAAACTTTTCCCAATTACCCAGTAGGCATCTCTTCCTGAATGCCATTCATTCACTAAGTATGGTTCCAAACTGAGTTTCTACCCTTTCTCACTGAATGATACCATTCTCTACCTATCCACCCAAGTAGGTAGAGTCAGAATAATTTCTTAAATTATTCTGACTAATATACAAAAACTCTTCTTTAGGAATTCATAATTAGAGTAATGGTATAGGATAGGAAATTTGGATTATATGGTTTTCCACACACATATGAAACATTAGAGGGGTTATTTATATTAAGGTGGAGTTTGGATTTCAATGGCTAAGTTTATACACGTGATGATGTATTATGTGAATCCTCCTAAATACTCACATAGGCTAAAAGGGGTGTGTACATATTAATTTTACATATATATTATGTATAATATACATATTATATGGTATGTAGATAAATGGGGGTGTCTGGCTTTTTCAGAGAACCTATGTTCAAATAAAATGGGGAAACTGTAGAAATAAAGCTAAGAAAAGTGCAGCTTGTCAGGCTGAAAAGGGAAAGGGCAGGAAGGAAATACCTTGCCCCCACCTCCTCCAGTCCATCAAGGCAACGTTCTAGCACCAGAGAACTACCAGCCGCCTGTTAACACGCACAACACAGTGAGTGTGCTGGGGCTACTGAGGTTTGCCTGCAGCTACAGATCTGTTAAACATGAAATACATACACATTTTCATACCTAACACAGCTCCAGAGTGTACAGCGGTGTTCCATCATACACGCTACAACAATGATGCTTAATGTTCAAGAGATTTGGGCCGACTTATGACAGCCATTCCTTTTAAAATGACACATTTTGCTTTCTGTTTGCCATTTTACTTACTGAAGTCAAACTGAAGTCTTCATGGATACTTCCAAACAAATCAGGAGAAGAAACATCAACAGAAAGACTGAATACAAGAGAGGTTAGAGAACGCTGCAATTAAAACACTAAAACTCAAAACTACAAGCAGCTGTGTCAATTTGGCTTCAAATGTTGCAGTGAAAAAAGTTACATAACTTTCTGTAGGTTTTCTCTATATTTAATTATTAATACCTCAAGGAATACACTAAGACCATCTCCTAACCTGAGCCATATAAAACTTGCTTTGGGGTGTTCTCAATATTTAATGACTGCACTAAACTTAAAAATAAGTTATCAAATGAAAAAATGTCAAATAATACTCAAAACATTAAAATGTTTTTTGACTATCAGAATTCCTGGGGGTGAGGATGTTGAACCTCGCTTTCATAGTAATCTGTTTACAGGTGAAGGGAGTTATAAAATTAGATAACTCAAAAGTAACCAAAAACAGAAAAAGATGGAAGGGGAAGGTTTCATAGTGAACACACTACCCAATTACTGATCTAATGCAATCATAATAAACGGCTTAGCAGACTTTTTCTTTAAACTTGACTGACTTCTGAATTCATATGGAAGTCTAAACAATAAAAATATAAAATAATACTTCAAAATAGAGGTAATAAAAGGATGCCATTCTAGAAAATATTCAAATACAAGAAAATGATCATTAAAACAGCACTATAACTGATACAAAGTACCTTTGAATAAATGGAGAAGATAAATTTCAGAACTACATTGCACTATACATTAGAATCCAGCAATGTAGGAAACGAAAATTTTAACCAAGTAACAAGGCTGATTTAATCAACAGGATCAATGCTGTGATTAACAATATAACCTCCTGGTGGATCAATAAGCCAAAGACATAATTCAGATACGTAAAACTAGGTCAATGAAGACCTACAAGAATTAAAAACTTGGGGTTGTGGCATGATAGCACACGCCTTTAATCCCAGTACTTGGGAGACAGATCTGTGAGGTCAAGGCCAGCCTGGTCCACACAGTGAGACCCTGTCTCAAAAAACTTTTAAAAAGCACAAAAAAACAACCTCAGAGCTAGAGAGATGACTCAGTGAGTCGTGCTTGCCACACAAGCATAAGGACCAGAGTTTAAATCCCTACCACCCATGTAAAGGCAAGGTGGGTGTGAAAGCCTGTCTGTAATCTCAGCTCTCGGGAGATGGGATCCCAGAGCAGTCTATGAACTCTGTCTTCAAGTGAAAGACTCCCTTCCTCAGTATATAAAGTAGAGAAAGAACTAAGACCACCCCCCCGACTTCTGACCATACACATCTACATACAGATGAGTGCCCACACACAAATGCAAACAGGCATACTCACACTCACACACATGAATTAAAAATTTATTTGGAAGGTAGGCATGATGGTGCACACCTTTAATCCCAGCACTCAGGAAGCAGAGACAAGCAGATCTCTGTGAGATCAAGGCCAGCCTGGTCTACATGTGAGTTCCAGGCCAGCTGGGGCTACAGGGAGACCTTGTCTCAAAAAGACGAAACAAACAAACAACCACTCCCCCCAAAAAACCCCAAACTTATTTGTTCACTAGGGATGATAGTTTTATATACTAAAAAGCAAAAATTAATACCAGGGAATGGACAGAAAATTTCTCAAATTGCCAATTATAGTTTGAAACATTTATTTTTGAGGTATCTATATTAAAGCAGGAATCTTAGGTGCATAAAAGTTATACTTGCCTTGTCATTCAGACAACACTATATGCCAGAAAACAACCAGAAGAGCATTCTGTAGGTTTTCTTTAATTGCTATGTGTGAAAGAACTACAAGTGAGTATCAGGACTGGGCATGGTGGCTCATGCTGGTATCCCCAGGACTCAGGAGGCTGAGGCAAGAGGACTACAGAGAGTTTGAGGCCACCGTGGGCTACATAGGAGGTGTAGGCCACCCTAGACTACATGGAAGATTCTGCCTCAGTGCATAATGTAAGCCTACACTTTAATGCTCTGAACTGTATCAATGACAATAATTTCATTTTCACTTACTGAGTAGTATCTATGTCTGCATCAGGCTTGGTGCTCAATTGTTCCAGACAATATATAAAAACCTGTATTAAAAACAGTAAGTTTTAGTGATACGATTTTCAGCTGCTAATCTATTTGAACATTAAAAACAATTTTACATAAATTACTGTGTATCCCATAAATAGTGACATAGGGAAAGGCGTGTCTAGTGTGTATGTGCATGTGTTATATGTGTGTGTTTCTATTTATGTGTGTTTGTGTTTGTGTGTATACATGTTTGTGTGTATACGTATTATATATATATATGAATGAAGTGGTAGAAATCTACATGCTATCAGTGTCCACTACGTGAGTGGTAAAAATTAAAATCACCTTGCTTGAATTAATTATGGTTTTGAATATATTTGAGGGAAACACCCTTTTTCTTTTCTTTATTATCCCCCAAAGATGCTCAACTTCATTTATGTGCCTACAAAGCACTAGTCCCAATCAAACAACTTTGCAACAGTAGATAAACTCTAAGCACCCAATTCTCATTTCATTTACTCTGTGATTTAAAAGAAATAAAAGTACAGAGGAGAAGAAGAGAGAGAACAGAGGAGAAGCTGATATAAACGAAAGATGCAGGTTCTGTAAGGCGAGCAGCAGCTGAGCTGACATTCATCTTCATCTCGATATCCCTCTACTCTGTTATGTACACAGACTTTAAAAGAAACCATGTGTAATAGTGTCGTGTACATTGTCACACATGTCTTCAGGTGTAGGCAGAACTGCTGTCTGTTACCTGCATGATACTGATGCTTAGTTGGCAAACTTCCTCCTGCATTTTAGGCTGTTGAAAGACCTATGAGGAAGAATTTAATAAAAACATGTTTTTAAAATTTATTTTATTATTATTTTAATTGTATATACATGAGTGTATTGCCTGCATGTACGTAGATGCACTTGTCTTGTGCAATGCCTGTAGAGGGCATCAGATCCCCTGGAAATGGAGTTATAGACAGCTGTTAGATGCCATGTGGGTGCAAGGAATTGAACCTGGGTCCTTACAAGGGCAGTCACTGCTCTTAACCACTGAGCCATCTCTCCAGCCCCTAGATAAAGACTTTGCTAAAGACAAATTTTGCTTGAAAAGTTAGATATAAAAAGCTAGAACACGGACAAGCACTTTGGGTGCAGGCATCTGACTGTGAAGGGCTGGCCTCAGGTGCTTGCCTGCTGTGGCGGTTCTGGTCCTGGCTGGCTGACAACACAAGCTAGTCATTCACTCTGTCCACAAGGTCCTGTATGGGCTCTGCTGCTAGCCCCTGGACTCACATTTTAACTCTGCCCAGCCCACCTTGGAACCCAATCTCAGCACATCTATGTAGCTAAACTAATTAAATGTATACCTCATAAGAGGTATGTGTTCAACCGTGATTCCCACAGAAGGGTTTCTCAAGAGCTTCTAAAGCAGGCGGAATAGAACTCACACTGGCTTCTCCAGGCTTGCAATCCACAACACCTTTCAGTGACTGCAGCGAGTGCACGATGCTCTGTTCAAACTGGCACGGCTGAAAAGAAAGAACATCTTCCTTAAACTCAGATGCAATGGCTACGACATTTACTGAGCTTAATATAGCCTAGCCCTCAAATTTCCAGATTTATGTAAAAGAATAAGGACACAAATAACCTGACCAGTAATCTACTTATTGATGTTTGGCATGTTTTTAAAATGAATAAATTTTGAGGCTAAGGTTTATCATCTAATTGATCAAAAACTCAATAGCTAAACTTTTTCTTCAAAATTCTCTTTTCACAGGAAAATGACAATGAGCAAACACTACATCACAGGCCTACTCTGAATGAGCTTTGTCTCCTGGGCATTCTGCACCTCTTATACTGTCCAGTAAAATCTAATGTCAACGATAAGAGTCTGGAGGATGTACAAGACCTTTTAAATAAGTCATTGCCTTCATTTTCTATACAAATTAAGTCAAAGAAATCAAACAAGAAAATATGTTCAAGGAAAGACATTCCAAGAAAGGCCAGAAGGAACCCAGTGCCTTAGTGCCTGTGTTTGGAGTTTGTGCTTGTGTGAGTAGGTGTGCCAGGCAGGTCAAGTGCTTTTTCTAGCTGAGACACACCAACACGAGAGTCACGATTTTTTTTTTAAAAAATGTGGAAATAAAGAAATAAAATTGTAGCTTCAATCAATAATAAGCATCATGAAGAACTCAGAAAGAACAGTGCTGGAGGGGCTCTTCTTTAAACAGGATGGCCAAGGAAGGTGCCTGAGAACAGCAGAGCTGCGGGGTGGGGGGCACCCGCATATTGAAAGGGCAAGGAGCAAGGCAGGGTCAACCCTCAACAACCAGCACTGGGCAGAACACTTGCTCAAAGAACCACTTCTCACACAGCAATTTTTAGAAATGGTTTGGTTAAAAAATAAAAGAAAGGAAAAGATGTACACATTAAAAAAAAAGTTTATTTTCTTAGAAAAAGAAGCTTGAGGTAAAATCGTACCTGATTGTTAATGTCTTTCTATTAACATACTCTGAAGCCACCAGAGGGCTCCAAAAAGTCTATTTAAAAGAAATAGGAAGGGAGGAGGATGAGACATAAACTACACAAAATCTCTCAGAGTCACATTGATCATTGTGTTGGGTTCGAGTCCCAAGGACTGTAAAATAAAGCACAAACAACTGTCAGATGTCTGACCCGATTTGACTACCTGCCCTAGCAGGCATAGCAATTTAAGATGCTAAAACAATAATGATCACCATAATACTGAAAACAAAATTAAAAGTTCAACCATTGCCAGCTTAATGTTGGCGTTCACGTATGTTTACTCAGACTTCTGGTATTAAGATTTGAACTGGATTTTCTCGGTTTTTATAGCTGTATTAATGTAATGAATGGGTAGTAAATACTAGAAAGTTCAGAAAGCTGCAGTTAAGGTGGGAGTAAATGATAGTCTGAACAACTACTCTTCCTTTTTCTAGAAATTTCTCTGTGTTGTCAGTGAACCATTCACTTTAGCAGACAGTAAGAAGTTATCACAAACCAGTCCAATTCTGAAAGAAGAGAATTATTCAAATTGAGAAAAAAAGCAGAACGCATTTTTGACATTAGAGGGAAACAGCACGCTTTCCAGTGAGCTGCTGAGGAGCCTCAGGAAGGGTCTGGCTAAAGACACACTTGGGATGCAAGAGCAGCCATGGCTTATTGCTCACTTTGACAACTCATAAGTAGTCTTCCCTAATCTCAGGCATAGGAAGGGAGGGAGGGATGAAGCATTCTCCTCACATCAGGGACTGAAGTTATTCAAAGTTAAAGGCATGCAAATTATTTACATCTTGTTCAGAGGCTCAGAGTACGTATGTACGTATACACACACATACACACACATACACACACACACACATACACACTAGGTTAAATACTGGGAGCTGAAATGCAGACTTATGTTCTAAGTCTTGATCCTTCTTTCCTCTTGAGAGAGGTCCATGCTGAACAGACAGAGCTTAGTCAGCACTATCAAGTCCACCATGGCAGCTTCCTTCTGCCTGGGCATCTGACTAGAATGCTTTGGCTGACTCCAGATGTTTTGACTGCCATTTCTTACAAGTTGTTTGTTCACACGGCCCACTGATTTAGCTCTAGACATTGTGCACACTTCACGTGGCTTGTGTGTGTGTGAGGGGGTCAAACATGAAATTAGTAATTTTATGATTTTATGACTACATAGGGAAGTCAAACTTTAAAAACAGACCATAGGCAGGTTTTCCTAGTAATTTCTCCAGTCATTTTTCCAAGGAAAATAATATAATGACCAGGCAACCCCAGCAGTCCTGAAATGCGGCTCTTCACGGCAGCCCACAAGAGGCTGTGCATGCGGATACACTGACCAGGAAGGTCCTGAAAAACTAATGCCTGCTCTGTGCCTGAGGACTCAATGTTGGTCAGGTTTTGTTTTTTAATGAAACATAGACTTTACATTCTCAAAATGAACATTTAACTTTTTTCTTTGCACAAAACTAATTTGAAACAGACACTATGTAAATAGTGTCTATGTCAATAGGTGACTTGAGGTCTAATTTCCTATCATTCCTAATGGATGATAGCCCAATGATTCTTAAGTTGTCTGGAAGAGATTTTAAAATATAATAAGAAATAATATAAAGTTTGGTGGCCCCAATTACTATAAATGTTAACTTACACCCCAACCTCCACCCCCCCAAAAATCCTTCACGCAAAGCGACTTGGTTCACAAAGTGTTGTGTGCAGAACTGCATTTATTCCTGACCTCACACTATGAGGATGCATTCTGCTCCTACTTTCCAAAGGGGCCAAGCAAGATAGGTTCTAGACCTCTTTAGGACTGGCTCTGATTGTAATGCAGGGAACCCTCTACCATGTCAGTATTGTTCAGAAGAGGGTGGGGTGAATGAACCATGGGCATGAGCCCCAGAGCAAATGTTAGATTTTCCAGGATTTATGTTAAAAAAATTTTTAAAAAGAAATTTCAATATAACTTAATACAACATATCTGTGCTGGTTAGACTTTAACTGTCATGTTGCCACAGCTGAGTCATCTGAGAGAAGAGTCTCAACTGAGGAATTTCCAGAGCAGACTGGCCTGTGGGTATATCTGTAGGAGAGTACCTTGATTGCTAATTGATGTAGGAAGGCCCAGCTCACTGTGGGCAGCACCATCCCTAGGCAGGTTGTCCTGAGCAGTGTAAGAAAGCTAGCTGAGGTATAAGCCTGTTCCCAGGTAGCAAGCATCTTCCTCCATGGTTCTGGTTTGACTCCTGTGGCTGTGAAGTGAGTTCCCTGGTCAGAGGAAATGCTGTGTGGAATAGCAAGCAGACCTGCCTTCAAGTTCCTGCCTTGACTTCCCTCAGTGATGGAATGTGACCTGGGACTGTAGGTCAAACAAACTCTTTCCTCCATTAAGTTGCCTTTGGTCAGTGTTTTATCACAGCAGCAGAAATGAAACTATAATATTCAAATAATTTCAACATATGATCAATGTAAAAAGTTGAGGTATTTTACATTCAGTCTATGTGTCTCAAGTGAATGCTATACCAAGTCTGTTCACTTTCTCTAAGGATTTAGTATGAGGGAGAATTAACTAAAGGAATACTTTTATGTAAATACAAACAACTGTGATCAGTAAAACAAAACCAATCAATTAAATATTTTTATTTAACTTATAAAACACTGCACATAAGCCAGTCTTCTCTAAGCTACATTGCCTCTTTGAAGTAAGGTACAGCCTGTTCCCAGGTAGCAAGCATCTTCCTCCATGGTTCTGGTTTGACTCCTATGGCTGTGAAGTGAGTTCCCTGGTCAGAGGAAATGCTGTGTGCTCTACATTGCCTCTTTGAAGTAAGGTATACTTGCATCTGTTGGTAGTGACTTAACACAGAGCCTTGTGTGATCTCTGCTTTTCAACAGCCTGACTCACCACTGGTGTACAGTTTGTGTGAGCCAAACCTATTTTATTCTTCACAGAAACTATAGGTTCCATCCCCAGAATTTTCTCTCTTTTGCTAAGGAAGACTAGAAACTGGGAGCAGCACAGTCAGCTGACCAGCTCAACTGCCTGGGGCATGGAAGGCTTTCTGGCCAAGAAGCTGTGAAGACAGCAGTTGGCTGTGGCTGCTAAGAGACCACTGTACTTCTTCCTGGCAGGAGTGAGGCCTCTGGGGACCACTGGGCCAGCCACACAGAAGCCAGTGAAAGCGTCAGAGAGAAGCCAATGGAGTGGCCCTGGGTACTGGCTATATGACCAGTACTGGCTGTGGGGCCATGTAAGAGTAGAGGCAATGCCTGTCCTGTGTGAATCTCTGCTTCAGCGGTAACTCACTACCTAGAAGAGTACTAGGAACGTCCCTCAAACAGGAGTGGAAACATGATATATTATGAAAAGTATTTTCAAAGGTATTTGAAATCCTAAAACCCATCTTGAAAAGTCATGTTTCTAGAATGAACAGATCATGGGTCTGTATGTGAACACGTGTGCAGAGGTTTGTGTTTCTGGGTTTGGTTTGGTTTTAGCTTAGGAGCCAACAACACCATTCTCTCCTGCTTTTCTGAAAACTTCAAGTTGCTACGTGGAATTAAGCATAATCTAGTTTTCAAAAGCACTGTAATGAAAGTAGAGATACAGGATGAAGTTACGCTAAAAGAAACCCACTGTTTTCACCCAGTTTAAAATATTTGTGATTAGCGTTAAATAAAACTGTCTCTGAGAAAGGAAAATTTGAGATTATTTCATTACTGCTAGAAACTAGAGCTACGAGCTACGATGTAAATGAATATGATCCTTATTAATATAGAATTTTTTCCATGTAAGACACTAGTGGAAAGGAGCTGAAACTTACTAGGGAATCAACCCTTCAATAGCCACACTCCAGTCTTCCTTTATGGCTAATCTCTTCATTTCTAATAAGACACCAGTAGAAAGGAGCTGAACTTACCAGGGAAGTCAATCCTTCGTTATCCACAACCCAATCCTCCTTTTCAGCTAATCTCTTTATCTCTACAAGAAAAACAAGCATACAAATACTTTTCATCAAAACTACTTCACTGAACTTCACAGAGATAAAAACCTAGATGGGTCACAGTTTTTTAACTATTTTATACAAGTGAGTGAAAACTTAGTGAAAATAGGGATAGACTGTAATCTGGTAGGTTTGAGGATTTAATTATGTTTCCTTCATTGGATTTCCTAACAAAAGGTTAGTGTGAGCATATTTTTTTTTTGACAGCATAGCCCAATTTGGAGACTTCGAGAACAGAAGCAAAGCAAAGACACCTCACCATGTATTTCTTACTCAGTTTCTATCCTTGAGAGTACCGGGCTTGTGTAAAATCGGCCCTCCAGCGTCTCCGCCTCAACTTCTTGGTGTACGGTTTAAATTTGGGAATAAAGGCCGGGCTCTCACTTTAGGAATGCCACCTACCCAAACTCAGTCAGGCCAGCTTGCTCAGGGAGGGTGGAAGGACATGTGAAATGAGAGAGGGCTGTTTAGTTTCTTACCTGAATCCCATTCTCTTTCCCTTTACACAACAAACTAACCACTGATTCTATAGTGAAGGGACTCCCTCACTTTAAAAGCCTGGGCAGATGACAATGACTTATACTGCTTAGAATAATGCTCTTGGTTGATTTAAAAAGAATACTTACTATTCAATAGTTGCTTTATAAATATAACCTGGTAACTTTTTAGAACTATAGCCTGGCTCTTTGTAGAAAATTCTGGAAAAAATTTAACATATTAAGAAAATAAAAGCATTTATAATTTTCAGTATTCTCAGAAACACTAAAAATGGTGTTCTCATTTTATGTGAAATTTTGAAATTAACTTTTTGAATATCCACCTGTTTTTGAAACAGGCTCTACCCCACAGTGTCTACTTAATAGTTACCCTGTTCTGACTTTTTTCTAGTTCCCTGTCTAGAACTTGTAATTCTAATTACTCTTGCCTTTACTTCTCCTTCACATCTCCTATTCATGATTCAAGGGCTTTCTTCTCCCCTTTCTACAATTTGGGAGTCTTTTAGATAGACCCACTGAAGGGGTACTCCAATTGCCTCACCCTGTATCCCTGTCCAGCATGGAAGAAGCCAGAGTCGTTGGTGTCCCTATTCCCCACTGGCAATTTGGATAACCCCTTTAGAAGATGGCATGATGGGAATTGGCTAGGCAGTTAGGGTAAAAAGACCCCAAAGAAATGTAGCCAGTTTCTTGGCTAAAAGTCAAAATGTCCATGGGGCCTGTTAGCAACATACACTGTTGCAAAGGCCAAAAATGTCCAAAGTATTTGGGAGCTTGTATCTAATCCTTAAAAGATTTTAAGGTTACCTCTTCAGAGGGGGGAATGTTGGAGGGGAGGGAGTGGGCATGGATTTGATCAAAACACCTTATATGCATGTATGAAATTCTCAATAAAGCTTTTGTAAAAGTTAAAAAAAAAAAAGAGGTTCTTGTATTCTTAAATAGTTTCAAGTAAATTCACCTTAATTTCTACATGGTCTTGAATCTCAACAAAATTAATTTGAAAAGATACTAAAAACAAAAGAAAAAAAAAAAACCCAAAAAACAAAAAACTCAATTCCATTCAATAGCTAGAAATAAACAAATAGATCCAAATTTCCCTAACACTGGTTTTCTCTTCTTTTCAGGGTGTTGGAATTTGGAAGGACTAAACCTACAACCTACTCAGGTAACTTTGTCCAGTAAATGTTATCAATTTTTTCTAACACACCTTCTGCTGTATGTTGCAACGTCACCACTATACAACGTATACGGAGGTCCAAAATTAGGTCCTGGATGATCTGTAACATGTCATTGGGAATTTCCAGGGCTGTTAATGACTCATAAGTCACCCTGTGAAACAAATAAAGCACAAGTGATGGGACCCCTGTCATTGCTTGCACAATGCTGTAATGGCCCCTTACGGAGCTTATGAGCATTAGGTAGAGAGTGGAGGTAACAACAGGCACTGTAACAGACCCTGCAACAGAAACCATACATACACATTCCTTTCCCACCCAACACAGAACACTAGCAATGTTTAAGAGATTCTTTGCTAGATTGTAAGTTAAAAAATAGAAGCAGTGGGGGCTGAAGAGATGGCTCAGCAGAGCACTGACTGTGCTGGAAGGACCTGGGTTCAATTCCTAGCATCCACATGGTGGCTAACAACTGTTCCTAACTCCAGTTCCAGGAGATCCCAAGTCCTCTTCTGACCTCCACAGGCATTGCAAGACACGACAGGAGTATACTTACACATGTAGGCAATACACTCGTACACAAAAAATTAATAATAATAATAATAAAGAGACAGAAGCAGCAGGATAAGAGAAGGAAAATTAAAATTTTGTTGTTGACAGACCAAACAACACATCCCACCATGAGGTGCTGTTTTTTTCAAAAAGCATGCAAACACACACACACACACACACACACACACACACACACAGAGCCACCATGTTTTGATGAGTATGGATCCCAAGGATCCAAACTTACCTTACAGTCTGGATAACATGCGTGAGCCACTGGCCTGAGAGTTCCACCTGAACCTCCCAGCCTCCATATTGACGCCCCTCGCCCTCTCGGATGCTGAGTGGGAGCAGGGCTCCACGGATCAGCTTCACCAGGGAGTGCATTACTTCCTGAATCATTTTCTAGAAGATGAAAAACAAAACTGCACTAAGTTCACCAATCTGGTCGGGAATCGTGGTGCACGCCTTTAATCCCAATACCCAAGAGACACAGGCAGGCAGATCTCTGTGAAACAGAGGCCAGTCTGGTCTAAATAGCAAGTTCCAGGCCAGCTGAGGCTGTTAAGAGAAACTTTTGTCTCAAACAAAACCCCACAAAAATCACCAAAGTGGTTAAAAATTTTGCCTGAATAATTAAAAAGTATCTTGCATATAAAGTCTTCCAGTAACGTTGGGAGAGAAAACCCAGTTGTACATCAGTACATGTACTATGAAAATTTATATCCTCAGCCTTGACTTACCTTGAAATCATTCTGTCTTTGCCTTACATTCTTTGCTCTTTCAATCTGGCCCAACTTCTCAGCAGTCTTAAAAAAAGAAAAACAAGTTATTTGCCTTTTAGAAATAATTTAACAAAGAAATGCTTTAGCATCTATACACGAAGATAAGAAATTTAACTTGATTAAATGAAATGCTTAAGACATAATCTAAGTTTCTGACTACAGAATGACTAATCAGAAAAACTTTTCTTATTCTAAAAAAAAGTTATTCATCTAATCTTTCTATATCATGTTGTAAGTCTCTATATAAACCCAAGAATTACGTTGAAACTATAAATTTTACAGGTGAATCACACACGCCACTCTTGTCAATAATTCCATACAATTACACCACACTGTATTATGTCCACGATGACATTCTTACAGTGATTTTTCACTGGCTAGTACAGAAACAAAGGGAAGAGTAACTCAGGCTTCCATTTCATTCTTCTGCTTAATATGTATTATAAACACAGGAATTACATCTGCCACTTCAGTTTTGAATCACTGCCTTCTTTACAGTGTAATTTAGGAGTGAATGCATTCTACCATTCTACAACTACTTATGTCTGCTTGCTCGGAAAGCCTATGTTTTCTTTTCCTTAACATAATGTGTGGAAGTCTGTTTTTGTAGTTAAGAAAGAGAGATCTATTTAACTGGATTTCTCTTAGCTTCTTATTAACAAATGTTCTAACAACCAAATACTACTATATAAAATATCCTAAAAAGGACAAGCTTAGAAAAGTTTCCAGATAAAGAAGCAATACCAAAATTATACAATGTAAAAGACATTCTGATACTTCATTGACACAGTGCAGTATTATCCTTTAAGTTAAGAATCCTCATGTAATTTTGATTAAAGTTAGAGGCGTATCAAAAGACCTTTCAAGTTAAGAATAGTTACATCATAAATGACTATGATATTAACTTGAAGTTAACATGAAAATACAAGTAATGTATTATATGTATAATATATGCATATATTGCATACATGCTAGAGATACCATGTGTAGAGCTTGGTTTATAACAGGAACATTACTGATGTGAATGAGTAAAAGAAGGCTTAGACTGCTGAGTGTTTTCAACAAAAATACCAGGCATGCATGATTAAAAGTGTTCAACAAACATACAGCTACATATCCTTCAAACTTTAACTTACATATATCACTTTTGAAATTTTTTATGAATTTCTGTGAAGCTTTTATCATTTTTCCTTTGTAGAAATGTACTTTTGCTTTGAAAGGACTAAACTTATGTATAAACACTTAAACATCACAAGAAAGAGATTTATGGTATTAAATTACAAGGATAAATTTGAGCCTGGAATTCTATAGCTGAGTTATTCGTTTAGAGAAGGAAAGCTAAAGGTCAAGGAGACTGTGATGAATGGATGGGAGAACACGGGCGCTGCATTCAGTTCATGACGACAGGAGGTCACATCAGAAAGCAGAGCCTGTGTTCCAGAAGATACTTTTTTGTAATCTGTGCATACATCAAGGAAATCATACATATTTCACTTTTCACGAAGATTTTAAAGATACATTACTTAAAAAAATCTTAGTACAGATAGTTCTTGATTTAAATGTAATCATGAGTTATATTTTCTTAGGTGCATAACCTATCTTCACTATCATCCACTGACTCTATAATGTGCAATAACAGATTGAAGTCAGTACCTTTTCTTTTTCTTTCTTTTCTTTTTTTTCTTTAAGATCTCACTATGAAGCCTATTCTGGCTTCGAACTTGTGATCTTTGTGCCCTAGCCTCCTGGGTGCTGGGATGACATGCATGTTGTCATTATGCCTGACTCCTTATTTCAGTTTTGAGACAGGGTCTGTTATGTAGCCCAGGTTGGACTAAGTCCTCAGCCTTCCCAGTACTGAGACTGCTGGGATTACAGGCATGTGACATCATACATAGCTACTTTCGTTTGTTAACACTAATATTATATATATTTGTATCAAATATTCTATGGAGATTAGTTATTATATATATTTACATTAATTTCTTTTTACAATTGAGTAAACATTCTATTAATTCCAAACGAGAAGCAGTTATTTGAGCTGGAAAAAAAAATTTCATGATTTTTTTGTTTGTTTGTTGACACAGAGTTTTCCCAAATGGCCAAGGCTGGCTTCAAACTCATAGACATTTGCCTGCTTCTGCCCCGAGTGCTGGAATCAAAAGTGTACACTACCACACCCAGCTTTTCCACGATTCTTAAACTGAAAGTTAGAATTGGGATAGCCTTTCCATATTGTAGATGGGAGAGAGACTTTTAATGGTATGATAAATACCCAGGGTCGGGGGCAGCATAGGGAGTTTCTATAGCTTGTGGAACAGTTTTTGGGACTGAAGAACAAAGTTTTGGGTTGGGAGGGGTATGAGAGGATAAATGAGGTTACAGGTCATACAAGAGACCAGATTTACATCCAGGAGATGATTCATTTTTGCTTTGCCAAATCATTTACTGTGTAGCAAGTCTAATAACTTAGTATACACTGATAAAAGCATGTGTTTAGGGAACTGTGGGGGGCAAGTAGTAATCACTTGGAATTTCATTGATTAAAGACAAACTGGGCTGGGGGAGTGGTCAGGGGCAGAACTCACTGCTCAGCATTCTAGAGGCCTTGGGATTAATCCTCAATAGCAACTCCCTCCTTCAAAAACCAACCCCAAATAAACAAGTAAATGATAAAGCTTCAGGAAATGACAGGATTGAATAAACTGACAAATGGTTGTAGACATAAATATTCAAAACCTACAGATGCATGTTTGTTTTATTAATTGTACGTAACCAACCCTTTAGAACAGCAAACTGAAGATTTTTTGTGTGTGTGACTTATGGCCATTTTTTAATGCAGTATACTTTATATGCAACACTTGTAACAAATCTATTAAAATTGCATTGTAAGAAAAACATTTAAACCCTAATTTATCCCCAATCACTGAAAAAGCTAACTCATGAGTTCACTGCTTAATGCCACTTTATCTCTTCATTTTAATACAAATGAGAACTGTTTAAAGTGTTGTAAGCAGAGCAGCACCAGGATTAGGTACCCAGTAATGAGGGGTAAGTGCTGGGCTGGCCTGAATGTGGCAATGGATCATGTCCATGGTTGAGATGCCACCCCGACGGTTACGTGACACACCAAGAATATTTCTCTCTGAATCCAGGCTACCCAGCCAAGCCAAAGGGCTCTACTGGCCTGCATTCTGCTTTGCCCAGCTCACTGAGGGATACACAGCTGGTTTCCAAGTGCTGCCATTTGTCAGATCTTTGTCGTAAGACACATTTTTCTCCTTGGCTCTGTCCTTTCCCACTAATTTTGCTTTGTAGTTTCAAATACCATTTCTCTTTATGGTCTCCCAGATGGGTATCTGCAGCCCAAGTTCTCTCAGACCCAGACTGGGATATCAAGACACCTACTATCTCTTCTAGAATACTTCTCAGGAACCTCACATTCAGCACATTAAAAACACAAACCTGGCTGATTTCCTCCAAGAATGAGAATGAATGGCACATGCTTATCCGGGAGCCTGTTTCAGAGCTGCCTCTGAATGCTTGCCCTTACCTCTCCCCTTGAGCCATCAGCAAGACCTGCATGCCACTCCGAATACAAACCACATCTATCACTTTCTCTCCACCTCCGCTGGCAACATCTTCCTGGCCCTCATTCCTCCTACACACACAACCCTACTGCTTCCTCACTCGATCCTCTCCAAAAGGCAGCTGGCCCACTGTATCTCCAGCCTTAACTCTCCTCCAGACACGTAAGCCTGCTAGGGCCGGTCCATGCCAGGGCTCTCCTCAGCTCCTCTCCTTGGCGGCACAAGTGCCCTGAGAGCGTCTTTGTCTACTTGTGTGCTAAGTCTTAGCTGGAAGGTCATGCACACAGACACCCTCCTCTGCATCCACCACTGACCTTTGTTTCAGGCTGGGCTTTTTTCCTTTGCTACTTACAGAATTAGATCAGTTTTGAAAAATAAATTTCTAATCTTCCTCTCCACGAGGGGAAGAAAGTCAGCGTTATCTCAGTCACTGTTTTATTTATATCATATTTGAGCATTTTAAAATGGATGTGTGCATATATACTGTATGCACAGCATGTGTATACATGTTTGCCACGTCTGTGCACTGTGTACATGTATGTATGGATATGTGTGTATCAGTATGGTTAGGAGTCTTCAGGACTTGCCTGAACATATTTCAGAAAGCACCTCTACCTTCCGTCTGAGCAGATCTAAACACTTTCTAAAAGCACCTGCATACTGAGTCTTGCGTGGCTGACTAGCCAAGCACCAAGCTCTAGCACACTACACTACAGCATGGTTTCTGAAAAGCCTGGAGGACTCTGCTCCTCTCTGGAGACATAAGCTGTCAACAAAACGAAGAGCAACTTTTGTGTGAAGGCAACAGTTTCTGACTGTTTTAGTCTCATGCAGAACTGAGCAAACCCAACACAGGGACTTCCTAAGATATGCCCTATTTAAAAGAAAACAGGGGGCTGCAGAGATGGCTCAGCGGTTGAGAACACTGACTATTCTTGCAGAAGACCTGGGTTCAAATCCCACCACCCACATTGCAGCTAACAACTGTCCATAACTCCAGTTCCAGGGGCTCCAACAGCCTCTTTTGTCCTCTGTGGGCATTGCACAACACAGGTGTACTTATCTATATACAGGCAATACACACACATAAAAATAATATATAAAATATATTTTAAAAATGCTACATTTGAAACATAGCTACAGGTGAGATTTGAACAGAATATTACCCGTTTTGTTAACTATACCTCAGTTCTTTCCTGCACACACAGACCAAAACCACTTTGTGGTGAGCCCAACGGCACATTTCGCTGTTCTGATTCACTTGGGCTCAAATGGTTTAAAGAACTATTGTTTAAACTGCTAGAAACTTTTAACAAATAAGCTCTTAATAAAACAAGATATAATAAGAAAATTTAAGTTAATTGTGTCTGAATATGAAAAAGCTTTTATGACATTGCACATGAATTATTTAAAGCACCAGACCTCTTCCGGACATTACTTTAATGAAGTTTCTGGTTTCCCACAGCCTGCTGGGGTGGGCACTTTCCAACTCTTCTTTTCCTGCTACTCCCCTGTGGTGCTTTCAAGCTTCTCAAGAGAAAGTAAATGCTCTAAAAATACTCTTGAATCTCCAGACAGAATTATACTTGTTACTATAAACTTTAAAGAAAAGTTTATGAACATCAATAGGCTAGAAACATCACAGGCGTATACAACTGAGTAGATTAATTTTTTTTTTCATTTCAACAATAGGTTGTCTTGAAATCTGAAGTAGGCCACCTATTTTTCATTTACAACTACATATTTCTCTTAGGTAGGACCTTTAAGGAAGGGAAGTATATTCCCTTTTGGCTGATATAGCCAGATCAAAAGCTCTTAGCAATTCTATGGCTCTAGAAAGACTCAAAGGAACTACACCCCACGTGGGGTGAGCTACCTGTAAGAGAAGATCCAAATGACAGGGAGTATGTTCAAAGACACTCAGTTGGATAAAATAAGGAAGGTGATGCATGACATGAAAGAGGAATTCAACAAAGACAGAAACACTGAAGAAAAGCCAGTCTTAAATGCTGGAGCTAAAAACTGTGGTAAGTCCAATAAAAAAAAAAAATACCGTGGAAAGCCTCGGCAATGAATGGACCAGGGAAGGAGACCACAGGATAGCTGAACTTGAAAACTAGGTGGATGAAATGAATGATCCAACAAGGACAAAGAGAGGAGAGTACCAGTGGGAATCACAAGGTATTCTTGACACTGATCTTCAATGAAGAGCTAACATTAGTATTTCTCAAACTAATGCATAAAATAGAAAAGGCTAAAAAAAAAACCCAGCATGGAAGGGGAGGTAGGCACAAATCCCCATTCCTACCTGAATTGCCATTGGTAATTAATGGCCGCTAGAAGGGGGAGAATCAGTTTTCTTTAAGGGTGTGGCCTTGTTAGGTCGACCAACCCCAACAATATTTCAGCAGCACACAAATTGGACGTGAAGTTGTAGGGGAGTAAGGAGGTCGGGGACGCAGGGTGGGTCTGAGAGGAAATGGAAGGGGGAGAATGATAAAAACATTGTCTGAAAGTCTCAAAGAATCAAAATATTATTTTTTAAAAAAAATCCATCATCCCTTCACGTTAAAAGTCCTGAAGAAAAACAGAGTAGAGGCTGGAGAGATGGCTCAGTGGTTAAGAGAACATACTGCTTGGCCAGAGGGCCCAAGTTTGGTTCCTAGCACCCACATCTGCTGGCTCACACGGCCTATAATTCCAGTTCTAGGGGGGATCTGATGCTGCTGCTCTCCAAGGATACTTGTATTCATGTGCACAGACCCCCTACAAAGACACACACATATACGTAAACCTAAATAAATAAAATCTAGTGATCATTGTGGAAGTCCCATGGAAGGTCAAACCAGAAAAAAATCCCAGCATAGAGATGAGGAAGTGGGTAAGAAGCTCCAACCCCTTCTAAGGAAATTGTGGTAACAGATGGTTGCTGGGGGAGGGGCTGAGATGCTTTCTTTCAAGCATGGGACTCCTGATAGATAAACCAGATTCCAGTGAATGAATCCACACTGTAGGGCATTTGGAGCCACAAATTAGCCTCTATAGGCCTTATATATTTAAAATAGAATGCATTATATTGGGTGGGGGCAATAAGAGGACCTGTGACTAGGGCATATTATTTAAATAACATCAAATTATATTGTATGAAAATGGCAAAAATTCAATAAAAAGACAAAACAACAAAAAGTGTTGGTGGGTATCAATTAAGAGTTATAACATCGAGGCTGGATAGATGGCTCAGTGGTTAAGAATACTGGTTGTTCTTGCAGAAGACTGGGTTCAAATCCTAGCACTCACATGGCAGTTAACAACTGTTGGTAACTCTAGTTCCCGGGGCTCTGACAGCCTCTTCTAGCCTCCGTGGGCACTGCATGACATGGGTGCACTTACGTACATGCAGGCAATACACACACACATAAAATAAAAAATAATAAATAAAATATTAAAAAAAATAAGTGAAGACTTCTTAAGACCTGCTGAAGACACCATATATTTTGGTTGCAGGGCATAGAGAAATCGATCTCAAACTGACTGGAAAATTTCCTTCCTGCTGGCTAGCTTTCATAGTGTTAGAAGGTGCTACGCAGGCTCCTGGGGGAGAAAAGATACCAGCACTCGACCTTGAATGCTACAGTACTAACCTGTCAGGCAAGATGTGTCCACTGGTACAATGGTGGCATGATTGATTAGTTATGGGGGTAACCAATTACTTTCAAGACTGGATTCGAGGCTGGCTTCACAGGAGTGAATTCATGCCTAGTATAGTAAACTTGGTCAAAAGTCCATGGTTAGGGACATTATAGGTCCAACTGGGGGAACTTACTAGTTTTGTTTTGCTAAATGGTTGTCAAACTGCCTTCTAAATATTTACGTTTATACCAATAGATTTGTGCTGTTCTCAACTTTGATCAAAGAAGCTTCTTTTTGCAGTGGGCAGAAACTCCTAACAGGTCAAAGTGCTGGGAATAAGTGATTGTGAGAGTTCATTGCTAAATGGGACCTCTACATCACAGACACCCCACATCAACATACACAACTCCAAGGCTCAGGGAACATATAGAAGAGAGCACAGAAAGAATTTATGAACTGGAGGATGGGAAGGAGTGCTATGAAATGCTGTCTTCTGGATAATGCATTCATGAACTCACAGCACCTGTAGTTGCCTGCACAAGACCGGCCCAAGACCAAGTTAGTCAAAATTCCAGCATAGTTGGGGGAGGGGCTCACGAGGCCCCATCCCATACGGAGGAGCTACTGGAAGCTGATAATTGCTGAGGGAAGGAGAGTTATTTTTCTTTGGGCATGTGGCCCCTGGTAGGTTTCCCACATCCCAGAGGATGGCCCCACAACCATGTGCACATGGGTAGCACTAATTAGACTTAGAATGGGAGAGGTAGAGAGGAAGAGAAAGAAGAGGAGGAGGAGGAGAGGAGGGCTTGATGAAGTTGGGAGAGGGACTGTCTGGGTATTCAGAGCGAATGGGAAGGGGAAGGAGTACGGGTAATGAGCAAAATGCACTGTAAACATGTACGAAATTCTCAAAGAAGAATTGTAAAGTATTATATTAAAAAGATATTTAGTAAATATAAAGACATAAAAGAAAGCCTTTGTGCAAACAAAGACAGAGAACTAGGCAACTTCTATGACCATGAAATTCATTCCACTGAGACATTCCATGTTTAGATGGATCTCCTGGGATCTGTGCTCAAGCTGTAAGCTTCCTCTGTCAACCATCACTTTTGGTCATCCAAAATTGCATCCACACAATTGGGTCTGACTGACATTCCACTCAACACTGATTCTCTAAAAGCTTCCCTTATCCTTTTCTCTTCAGTTGTCCATTTCATTAAATCATTACAACTATTTATTGAGATGTTATTCTCTTTTTACAGATAAGAAAACTGAGTCTCAAACATCATATAAAGTCAAGGTCACATGGTTATGATGTATTAGGGATTGATAATGCTTTTAATTAATCTTAAGATGTGAAAATGGTTAACGGTGTCAAAACTTCTAAGTTTTTTTAAAAAAAAATTCCTCAGGCTGGGCATGGTAGCGCACTCCTTTAATTCCAACACTTGGGAGGCAGAGGCAGGCGGATCTTTGTGAGTTCGAGGCCAGCCTGGTCTACACAGTGAGTTCCAGGACAGCTGGGGCTACAAGGAGATCCTGTCTCAAAAAAGACAAAAAAAAAAAAGTACCTCAAAACCTAAAGTTTTTTGCTGTTGTTTGTTTTTAATGTATATGAGTGTACTGCCTGCATGTGTGTAAGTGTACCTGTGTTGTGCAATGCCCCCAAAGGTAAGAAGAGGGCATCGGATCCCTTAGAACTGACTGGAGTGTTAGCTGGCATGTGGGTGCTGGGAATCGAACCCGGGTCCTTTGCAAGAGCAGTCAGTGCTCTTAACTGCTGAGTCATCTCTCCAATTCCCAAACTTAAAGTTTTAAGACTAGAAATTCAGTGTCCTAGCCCCACCTATGGTCAAATCTGTATACATACATACCTCACTGAAGAGACTTCCATTAACATAGGAAATCCAGAGTTTCCAGAAGTTAGGCAGCTGATTTACAACAAGTTCGGTTAATTTTTCCACAAATGCCACTCTGTGGGGAGTTCTGTATCTCCATGCTAAATGAGCAAAGAATAAAACACAATGAGTACACTTTTGAATCAGGAAGAAAACCCTACTGGAACACAGCGACCTTGGCCCCTCCTCCTTCTCTCGCCCTCTGGGAGGAGGCATCCACTGCAGCACTGTACTGGCAATGCCAGGCAGCGGGTCAGAGGCACAACTGCCAAGGCCTGAGGGTGACAGCACTTCAGCAATTCACCCCTTTCCTCAGGGTGGTTAGTTTCTCTACAAAAAGCCATGCCTTCACCAGCAGAGAATGGTCCAGCCAGGGCCTGCTCCATGTCAATAATGAGTACCAAGGAGAATCTGAGCCTATGACGCACTGCTAAACACCCTAGGTGGTGAAAATTCAGTGAAGAATCCAGGAACATACCCAAGTACAAACACCTGATGAGTAACACGCCTATAACAGAGACACAGGAAAAGCTAAAATCTCACTGATGTTACCATATAATGGGAATAAAACAAATGAAGAAGTTCAGGGATACTGGTCACTTCCAGGGTCTCCACCACCTTCCCTGAGATAATCATCTCCCACTGGCTCCAGAGCACCTCCCCGCCGCTCCCTGGCTACTCCCCACACAGCTGCCATTCAAACCAGTTGGTAGCACCCACTATGAATGCACTGGGGTCGAATCTAACCCTTCTACAGCAACTTCAAAGAGAGTTCAGCCTCAGGTTACAACAGATGTTTGGCTCTTTTCTCATAGCTATGGTTCCTAGAGTCCCACATTCACACAGAAAACATTCTTTTTCTCTCCATTGATATAGACTATTTCGTACTTCGGAAGCATTCAAATGAACAAGCTTCCTTCTAATAGATGAGACCAGTTTCTATCTTTTGCAGTTAATATTAATACTTTCCCTGATAACTGGAAACCTACACTACTTAGCACATGTGAAAGAAAGAAGAAATTCCAAAACAAGAATTGCTAGGTTGGTGAGTACAGGCAGCTGTAAGTTTGAGAAAGCACTGCCTTGGGTTTTCACACTTTCAGAGGAAACTCAGGAAAGCAGCGCTTTTACCATATTCTCACCAAAAAACAAACAAACCAAACACACAAAACCCAAAACAAAACAAAAAGACACCTGGAAGTTTTGCAGGATTGGAAGCTCACTGTAGTATTATGCCGCATCATCATCATCACCATCATCATCATCACCATCATCATCATCACCATCATCATCATCACCATCACCATCATCATCACCACCACCATCATCACTATCATCATCACCATCATCACCATCACCACCACTACCATCATCATCATCACTATCATCATCACCATCACCATCATCATCATCATCACCATCATCACCACCATCACCACCATCATCATCATCATCATCACCATCATCACCACCATCATCATATCACCATCATCATCATCATCACCATCATCACCATCATCACCACTATCATCATATCACCATCATCATCATCATCACCATCACCATCATCACTATCATCATCATTGATGAGGGTTAGCACCTATTCATGTTCTTAAGAAGCACCAAGGCTCCCTTTGCCATCCATGTCTCACAAGAGCATTTTTATGATGTGGGAAAAAGTTTAAAACTATTTTTAGATGGTAAAAGACATGGTTCTTCTTTAAAGGGCACAGTAAGCTTTTAGTTGTTCATTTGGCTAATATTTGCTGAAAATCGACTGTGAGCTTCTCTTTCAGCTACACCCAAGATCCGTTTGGAATGCTTACTGCTAACCAAGCAAGCTCTGCCTTCACAGAGCTTACAGAACACAAAGTTCACACATCATAGTCGCAATGTGAGGCAAGTATCAAAGACTTCATCTGACGACATGGCTGTTTTTTCCAAAAGTAACCAATAAAGCTGAACTATGTAAAAAATGGCATATAGCATGCTGTCTAGCATACGTAGTCATGACCAGGTGTGTTACAGATACAAAATGAGACAAAAAAAGTTTTTTAAAATGTTCTTTTAAATTTAAATCTTTAAGTTGAAGCATTGAAAGATCCGCCAGACATGGTGGTAACTGTTACATGGCAATTTCTCCAAGGATAATTCCTCCAAAGACCTGAGTTCCTCCCTGTGGCTATTCTGACCTTGACCCTGTATTCCCCACTGTGGAAAGCTCCCTTACCTCATAGATTCTTGGAATTGGTTGTGTGCCGGGAAAGCAACACAGGCAGAGCCTAGTCCCTGTGGGCCCTGAACCTGGCCTGGCTCTGTATGGTCTGACTTGTTCCTAACCTATGCCTGTGCCGTCCACCTATATGCATGTATACTGTTGCCATGTTATAAAGTCTATCCATGTGAACACACTCTTCCTTACATACACGCTATCCAGACACCGTACCCATCCAGGTATTCGTACCCATCCATGTACATACACACTCTAAAAACAAGCCTCAAAGAGCAGTTGATCATGATGATTACTGTCTAGCTCCAAACAAAGAGGGAACACACTGATTTCTCACTAGTTAAGAAATAAAAACCTTTTAAAAATCAGAAGGTGAAAAAGTAAACTCAGTTTCCTTCTTATGAAATTTGGTAATAAGCACTATAATTGGAAGGATTATATGATGGGAAAATTATTTAACAATTATAAATAAAAACATAGGGGCTGGAAAGATAGCTCAGCGGTTAAGAGCACTGGCTGCTCTTGTAGAGGACCCTGGTTCAATTCTCAGAACCCACAAAGTGGCTAACAACCACCCAAAACTCCAGTTCCAGGGGATCTGATACACTCTTCTGACTTCCATAGGCCCTGCATAACATGGGTACACTTACATACAAGCAGGAAATATGTTCCTACACATAAAATAATAATAAATAAAATATTAAAAAATAAAAACATAGCAAACCAATTCAAACAATTACTTCGCTAAATCTGTGCATGGTATATGAGCCTGTGAACTGCTCTGTCTCATTGCACCACGTGCAGAATGTTCAGATGGCCGCTGAGAAGGGCTGTCAGATAAACTCTGGTGTTAGAATTGCTCCAAGTGCCCAGTCACCCAGCACTCAGAAAACAGCGTGGTTTCAGGGCCCCTGGTCTGTGGCAAGGGAAAATTCGTAGTATCATATTCTCTTTCATCTCTTTATTCCTGACAATTTTCTTGTGCATATTAACAGTGTCTTTTAGTACATCCTTCTAAGTTCACATTCTGTCAGATCACGTAGAGGAAAGGGCAATGACTTACTGTCATCCCGACCAGACTGAAAGCTGCTTCCCCTCTTCAGAGACGCGGTCTGACTGAGATGGCCCAACACAGAGGGACGCACATCACTATCCAGGTCCAGCATGGGGCTGTGTGGGCTTGGGTTACCTGGAAGAGAGACAGCATTTCCATATAGTTTATGTATTTGTATTTCATTGATTTAATGCAGTGCTTTTCCAAGGAAATTTCTTGTTCAACCATTCCACTCTTTTTTAAAGTAAAGCATTTATTGAGTAAAATAAATAACACTTTAAATAGCTTTTATTTCTTATGGTGCTAGGGATTGAACCCAGAGCTTCATGAAAGAGCATTGCTACCAAGCTACCTCACCTGTAGCCCTAAACAGTCTTAAAAGTCATTTCCACTATGACAACTTTAGAGAATTCAATTCATCATTTTGACTTAATACAGAATTAAGAGACCATATAGTGGTTTGTGCATAATTTAGAATGCAGGCAGCAAAACTAGGGATAAAATGTAAAAAAATTAAGAAGAGAAATCCATTTTGGCAAAACAAGTTCTGGCTCTTAGAAAGGAACTCCCAGAGTTCTGAGTCCTCTGCTTCCATAGCTAATCTTTCCAGCCTAGAATTAGCGCAGATCTCCATAGAACCTAGGCACAGTCATGTAGGTCTCTGTAAGTCTGTCTGCTTTCCTGTATTTTTCAGGAAAGCGTAATTTCTCCTTTTCTTCTTCACACCTTTCTTACTAAACATGCTTTCTTTAAGTATTTCTTTACTTCTTCTCTAAACCTTCCTTCTCCTAGCCATGTGGCTGCTAGTCAGCCACATGTCTGACCTCCTTGTAGGCTTTAAACCTGCATGGCTCCATGACTTTCTTTCCTCCTTCCCACCATTCACCTCCTCAAGGCAGCTGCAAGATTACCAGCTCGCCTGCTCTGAGGGTTTTTCTTTAAGATTCAAATAAAATGGTAAAAGCTTCCATTTGGGTCCATTCTTAAATTCTTTTATGAACCCTCAAAGGGACCCTGTTTCTCGCTGTTTTGCCAGGTTTGGTTCATGAACATGGGGAAACTGAGGTTTTCAGGCCCCTGGAAGCTTGCACATGTGGACTTTTGACAGTGGTGGCATGGAGCACAGGACCCACGCCAACTCAATCAGACAAGGGCCCAGAGTGGAGCAGGCCGGCCCTAGTCAGAACTGCTGGAGATTGATTTCTGTCGGGTGAGGAGGGATGGATCTTACTATTTCTGGATGAGCTCACTGGACTCCAGTGGATGAATCTGCACCGAGGGATATCTGGGTACAGATGCTTCACCGCATAGGATTTGGCATGTACGATGGAATGCACGAGGTGTGGCAGGGGGAGGTGTGTGTGCAGGATGGGGGAGGGGATCTCGATTTGATTTAAAAATTTTTTTTATAAACCCAAAATGAAGTGGTATATGATGCACAGTTTTAAAAAAAGATGCAAACTTTGGGGCTGGAGAGAGGGTTCAGCAGTTAAGAGCACTGACTGCTCTTGCAGAGGACCCAGACCCAGAGAACCCAGAGCACCCACATGTCAGCTACGAATCATCCTTAACTCCAGCTCTAGAGGAATCTGAAGCCCTCTTCTGACCTCCACGGTGACACGGGTGCACTCACATATGTGCAGGCAATATACTCATACACATAAAATGAAAATAATAAAATATTTTTAAAAATGCAAACTTTAAATGTGAGGATTAGTGCTAATTGCAAGGATCTGGAATAACTAATGTGTAGGCAAACCTCCAGCCACACCTATGAGGAATTACATCGCCTCTGGGCAAGCTTGTGAAGATTCTGTTAATTAGGTTATCTGGAGAAGGCCTACCCTAAAGTGGGCGGTGCCATTCCCTGATGCCATTCTGACTGCACCTAGAAAGGAGAAGCTGGCTGAGCACAAGCATCCCTTGCTCTTGGCTTCCTGACTGTGGAGGCAATGTGACTGCTGTCTTGACTTCTCACCAGGACAGGCTGTAACTCCAATGGGAAGTAGGAATAAGCCCTTTCCCCTTTAATGTTGCTTGTTTCACAGCAATAGGAAAAGAAACTAAGACAGCAAAGAAACAGCATTTGGCAATGTTTTTTTCTATATTAAATAGGATATGGGTATGTGGAGACTTTAATGATATGTGACATTTTCCTTTGCAGTTTATGTAGTCTCCACTGCTATTAATTATAGAATTCTGAAAAGAATCAAATATTAATTCTCTGACATGGCAGAAAAACATAAAGGGGCTCAAACTTACAAACACTTTTTAAAAAATTTTAAATAAAATAATTTTAAAAAATTATAATGTATATAAACATGGTATTAAAAATTTTTTTATATATATAAAATTATTAAGAAAGAAAATATTTCCAAGTTTCCTGAAAATAGACTCCGACCATTCCTGTAACTCAATCACCACTGCTTTAGCAGCAACTCTGAAAATGTTCTTTCCTCCACAACTGGTATTTTGACAAATTTAAATAGTGTGATATTATATTATTTGGAGCTTAAATGAATTTTCAATTCTGAAACTCTAAAGATGAGTTTACCTTTTTCTTTAATAATAGAAACTTTATTAGGAGGATGCTTTTATTCCATCAGAAACCATGGCATCAGTGCTCTGCTAGTTATACATGAAATAATTTAATTGGTAACCTAGCCTTACTACCAGGTCTAACTCTGAGCAGGGAGCTGGAACAGCATGGCCTGCAGGTCAAATACTGGCACCTGGACCAGCTCTGTAAGCTGCAGGTATGCTGGGTGACCAGACGGTGGCACTGCAGGGCTGCAGGCAAGAGCTTAAGCTGCAAACTAAGGGGTGGGCACTAGTTTAGAAAAGGGTTTATGTAGAGTTCCTTTGCTCTATCAAGAAGCCTTACAATGCGTAAAAAGGAACTAGAAGAGTTATGCTTTTAAGAGGAAATTTATTTGAAATAAACCAGTTACCACAAATTATTTACTGTCAAAAAATTTAAAACCTTGAGGACTCTGACTCCTTTCAAGTTTCAGTTACATGCCTTGGTATTTGTATTCTACAAAATGATTATAAGTATGAAGTAGCTCTGACAAGTATTCCTATAAGACAACAGAGAATAAGATAAAAACTTAATTTTGCAAACTCTAAAATCAATAAACAGCTTTAAAATATTTCACAAGAAATCAGCCTATCTTTTCTTGATTATTTTACCTTACAATATGAAAGCAGTATCACATGATGGGCTTGAAAGAATTTGTTCATTATATAAGGCATATACAACTGGGGCTGAAGAGATGGCTCAGTGGTTAAGGGCAGGTACTGTTCTTGCAGAGGATCCAAGTTCAGTTCCTAGCACCCACTGGCAGGCAGCTTACAGCCACCTTTAACTCTAGCTCCAGGGGATTTTATACCTTCTTCTGGCCTCAGTAGGCACCTGCATATATGAGCACATACCTCTCCATAATTAAAAATAAGAAAAATCTTTAAAAAGCATATACAACTGAAAATGATGTCATTTTGTATATTTTCCCCGAAAGTGAACAGATCTGGCCATTTGGAGATCAGCTGAGGAGCATGTTCTATCATATTCACACAGTTTTGATTTTCGATGAGTTTGTTTGCAATGGGAGCTTTTGTAGGTGACGGGGGAATAAAGTTTTTGTAACAATGTGTAAGAACCCTGTCCTTTTCAAACTAATACTACATTAATATGAATTCTGACAAATCATTTGTTTTCTTGGACATAAACTTTCTCAGGAAACAAACTCTTATGATTTTTGCTGAATGGAAATTTTGGGTTTTGTTTTTGCTCTGGTGGTTTTATTGGCAATACTGGGGGCTGGGGAGCAGAATCAGCTCATGGCCTCAAGCATGCTGGGTCAACACTTCACCTCTCCATCCCCAGCACACGGAAACTTTAAGAACACTACTGTAAAATAGGAAGTTATTATACTTCCTGACTGTCCCCTCATCAGAAACTAGAGTAGGACTACACAGGAAGAGGAAGTCTCACGGCCACGCAGCCAACGTAGAGTTCGGGTAGCAGCTCAATCACAGGCTATGTTGCAAATCATACCAATAAAAACTAGTGCTTTAAACAATGCAACTGTACAATGTGCCTTAGCTATAAAATTATGATTTTTATGATTCAGTTTGAATCTGTATTTTTAATTTATTTACTTTTATTTTATGAAAAATAAAAGTATACTTTATAAAAAAGTATACTTTTTATTTTATGTATATGTAAGTATACGCATGTCATGAGATTCCTGCAGAGGCCATAAGAGGGCATGGGATCCCCTAGTACTGAAGTTACAGGTGGCTGTTAACATGTGGGTGTGGGAACAAAACCCAGGTCCTCTGCAAGAGCAGTCAGTGCTTTTAACCACTGAACCATCTCCCCAGCCCCTGAATCAGAAAATTTAAATTAATAGTATGAACAAAATGGGAAATTCACTTATTCTGCTACCCAGTCCTACAATTTGGAGCTTGGATCAGTAGTGTTATTTAACTAAAGGCATAAAAAGTTTGCTGCTTCACACAGAGCAAGAGTGGGAGCTATGCCTGAAAAGGAAGTGATATACACAAATACATTCACACGAAAAAAGGCCTGTCCGATCAAAATGCCGTCATTGTAACCTGTGGAAGTTATCTGAGGAATAACTATGATGTCAAAGATCACCTGGGGGATAAAATTTCTCAGGTGATCTTTGACATCATAGTTATTCCTTAGATACTTCAATAGCTGGGCATGGTGGTGCACGCCTGTAGTCCCAGCACTTGGGAGGCAGAGGCAGGTGGATCTTTGCGAGTTCGCGGCCAGCCTGGTCTACATAGTGAGTTCCAGGACAGCTGGGGATACAGGAAGACCCTGTCTCAAAAAGACAAAAAAAAAAAAAAAAAAAAATTCAAATAGGCAGAGAGCCTTGAAGCACAAGCAGTCATCAGCATGGTGTTCCAGTTCTAAGTACCAATTTACAGGAAACAATACAAACAACACTCTGGAAGTAACATACTCTTAGCATCTAGCTGTATCCTTCCAACTTCCACAAACCAGTGATTGATTTATAATTTTACCAAATGACTAAAAGAAAAAAATCCTTTGACACACTCTACACACACACACACACACACACACAAAACGATGCATGTCTTCACTGCTGACAAAGTTGACGCCTGATTTTTCCAGTTAAATTTCTATAACCTATTGTATAAACATTTTAAAAAGTTCTTTCTTCCAATTTGGAATATGTAGATTTACAACAAATTACAAACAAAATCAAATTAGGAATAATTTTGAAATAATATTTAAACACAGAACCGAAATTTTGTTTTACTGAGAGAAGAACAGTTGGAAATGTGTTTAGAACCAACAGAAGCTATTCTACCATGAACACCAAGGAGGCGATCAATCCTTGTCACATCACCATTTCTCACAATTTGTTATTAACAACTTGAAACATTTGCTACTTTTTTCCAAAATGGTGCAATTTATATTACAAAAGCATTTCAGTTTTTTACTATTCCAGAAAAAGATCCTGTGAGATTCACAAACGAAACTTATGCAAAAACTCAATCTTACAACCATCAGTTGTAAAATAGTGAGAAGGACTTTAGGAAGATTATTTTAAAAAATAAATTAAAACTTATTACATATATACCTTCCATTAGACTCCAGGAAACACTACCACATATCAATCAAAGAAAAAAATTCAAGATTATTCTTACTTTAAATGCAAATAGTGTTTAAAATTTGTATAACAGGCTCTATACAACAAAAAGGGAGAAAAACCCTTCTTAAAGGAAGCCTGCAGATGTGGAGCTAGGTGAATACATTTACTGTATTTTTCCAGCCTTTATGCATCCTACGGCAAGTTTTCTCACAGTCTACAATAGTGGGGGGAACACTGATCCATGGCCCCAGACTCAGAAGGGCAGCCTACTTCCTCACCACCCTTAAACACCTTTGAACACATTTTCCTGTGCACAGCGGGCCCTTGTCCTGTGCTACAGCCCGACCACCCACTGTTGCTTGTTGACCAAACATGTAGGACCAGAGCCTCCAGACAGAGGCAGGATAGGATTCCTTTCAAGCACACCACACAGAGGAATTTCAATGCCAAGGCTGGGGTGGGGGTGGGTGTATCAAGGCAGAATTACAAATTCCTCACGAATAAGACCTGTGTCAACAGATAAAAACGCTCTCTTTGATCTTCTGACTCTATATTTTTAAAGATCCAACAGGGAGATTTCCTCAATTTAAAGGTAATCATTTAATCTAAATTAACCCAAGGGAGTCATGGTCAATAGAGTTATCTCACTCCACTTTGGAGCATCCTTAGCAAGTTCCAGGCCCTGCGATGTTTCTGATACACATTTCAACATCATTCAAAACTAGAGTTCGGAAAAGGAACTGCATTTTGAAAGCAAAATTGCAGGCGTGAACTTTCAGGATACATTTACAGATAGTACTGAGAAAATATGCCTACAGTATATAGGTTAAAGAAGTATAAAACTGACCAAATACCGAATTAAAATACTTGTAATGGCCACTCTTAAAATTACCAAGAAATATGTACACATTTTGAACTAATGTGCCATTGGTATTTAGGCTCAAACTTGTCTTCCTATTGGGGAGAGAGGACGGATTAGACATGACATGGTGCAGCTGCAAGAAGCCTGCAAGCTGCAGCCAGTCAGAGGGAGCCAGCTGCAGGAGCGCCCTCAGAAAGAGTCCTTTGATGCAGCTTTTGTGGCCTATCTGATCTAAAAGAGATCAGAAAAAAAGGTGAACAGAATCTCTTACAAGAGAACATAATCCAGTTCTTTCCTATGATATGCAACAGTTGTTATTTTACGGTGCAGGATCCAAAATGCTGTTCTAAAAGCAAACCAAATTCTCAAGTCTTAATTAACCACCTTCAAAAAAAGTGCCAAAGTTACTAGAATTACTAGTTTTAATTTTAATTTGAAAGGTAAAACTGTCATTAAGTTAGATTTAAAAAACATCCTACAATCATTGTATAAAAATCTCCTGCTTTACCTTCTAGCAAATAAAACTGTACACACACTGCTTTCAAACAACAGTGGCAATTTCTAACGGCATGCACTTCAAATCCAATTCATGGTGCACGAAACATCACCTGGGAGTTCTCTTCTTCCTGAAGAAAGGACAGAGAATGGAAACTCTGATCCTTGCTTGGCTGAAAAGATCACTTTGCACTAAAAATTCATACTGTTCCTGTGCTTCCCTCTCCTGCATCTACTTAGTCTTCAATGTCCCTACAGAGCCTCACAATCTTAAAGCAAGCAAACAAAATCCTGCTAACCATTTCATCTTCTGAAGCCAATTTAAAACACACTGTTACGACAACACGCAAAAGACCAAGTGTCCGGGGGAAGTGCCTCCACCCAGGACTCAGAGATGGGACACTACACAGGGTTTTGCTCCCAGTGAGGGGCAGACAAGCTGAGGAGCACCTTGACTCTCCTGTCTGTACTGCTGCACTGCTATCTTCTCTTTCCTTCTTTTGAACTTAAAGGCTATCATTCTGATCACGCTATGATAAACACTGAGCAAAAAACGATTTTCTTTCAGTCTTCAGAAGATGAACCCTATAAGGGAAACGTCTCAGTCTATAGACTCATTAAAACTTGCAAATAAAAATTATAAATTTTTATTTGGGGTTTTTTTTTGGAGGCAGAGTCTCCCTGTAGCCAGAGCTGACCTGGAACTCACTATGTAGACCAGGCTGACCTCAATCTCATAGAGATTCAGACAGCCTTTGCCTCGAGTGCTGGGACTAAAGGTATGTGTCGCTTTTATTAATATGTGTACAACAACATAGTCTACTCTCTTCTTAACTATGGGAAGTTTTATAGTTCTGAAGAAAACTCAGCAAACTTGTCAATAGTTTCCTAATAGAGATGACAATTTAATCTAATAAGAGGAAAACTAGTCTTGCATTAGGGCAATACTGGAATTATATTAACCCCACTATTTATGTGTGCATAAAATGTGCACATGAAGGTCACTGCTGTATTTTTAAAATATCAAGAAAAAAATATAGTTTAGCTATACTGTGTAAATTTACAAAGCTATAAGTAAATTATAATCATATAATTTATGTGTTTAGTTAATGAGCTTTAGCTGAAAATAGGGTTTTTTTATATCTTAAAGTTCTTAGAGACACATAAATGTTTCTAGTTTTTCAGCAAGTATCTAACAATCTGCTTTGTGTTTGAAATCATAAAATCATTTTGTTGCATGTTTGTAGTGCTGGTGGTCAAACCCAGGGCCTCTGGCATGCTACAGCACTAAGCCAGAGCCTCTACTGAACCTGTAGGGAGTGGGCTCCAGTGCAGTATGTCCTCTCCAAGGCTTCAAAGAGACCCTGAGCCTTACATGAATGCTACTTTCTTGTAACTATTTTTAAGAACTCATTGCCTGAGCTCTGACCCCTCTTCTAAATGTCCCTCATTGAGCCCCAATTCTAGAAGACCTTTCTTTGGAAGTCCTAATTAGTCCAAAGAGGCCTGAGCAGGCAGATGGCTTTTCCCCCAGTTTACCATGCACAGCCAGGCTCTCTGAAGCGTTAAACTCAAACCACTTTCAGAACAAACAAAAAGACACCTTTGAAGACCCACCTTTCAAAGTCCTGTTTGAGAATGCCAGCGGGGGATTAACCCAAAGCTTTTCCTGGAAGGAAACCTGAAGACATAGTCTAATTTTGGACCAATTTCACAGGAATTTCCAGAGATCAATCCCACAGTGGGGGAAGTTTAACATGTACAGCGGTTCAGGGCACTGGGTACTTTGCACTAGGACTCTGGAAGCAAGATGACCACTCAGTTCAGGCTGGAAAAACACAGTTTTCAAACTTCTCCATCACCCCTGAAACTTTCAAAACAGGGTTTTAAAATATTCACCTTCGTTTTATCATTTGTTCGCCACTCCCCAACTTTTCCTCGATGTAGAAAGACCGAAGGATCACACTTGGGCTCCAGCAACAGGACCCAACTAGCAGGCATCTGAGGACACCAGCTTGGTGAGGATGGTGAGCTCTCTAGTTGTGTCATCCTCATGCTGTAATCTGAGGAGCAGCATCTTCCAGGGTGACTGTAGACTATCACTGTAACAACTGAGGTCTGCAAAGGAGCCCAGCCAAGTCCTCAACACAGGTCAACTGTCCTATATAAAAACTAGTGTCTCTTTAAAAAAGACACAAAGAATTCTTTTCCTGATTGTCTACGACTATGACAACGACTACAGCTACACAGGGTCTCATCATGTCATCCCAGCTGGCCTGGAACTTGCTAAGCTGATGAGGCTGGTCTTGAACTCACAGAGATTCCCCTGCCTCTGCCTCCTGGGTGCTAGGATTAAAAGCATGTGCCACCATATCCCCATACTTTTTCTGCTTTAAATATCTATAGTCCATTCATTTAAAACTGAGTTTTATTTCACAAAACTTTCTCAGTTCTTAACCACCATGGGTATAAATAATTAAGTCTATTTTTCACCTCTAGAGTTAATAATCTAAGTACAATTATGATAAGAGAATGACTTAAAATACACAATTTTTAGAATGAAAAATCAACAAGTTTTCATTTTGAAACTAGGTTCCTGAAAATAACCTTTAAAAAACCAAGGCAACTTTACAATAAAGTTCTAGATGAAATATAGGCACTATTGTCTTAGGGCACACCATTTCCAAGCAATTTCCGACAGCTGGAATATGAACCACCTTTTCACCTGCTCCAGCCTCCAACAGACAGCTACAATCAATGCAAAGCCAGTCAGTCAGTCACTCTGTCCCCGAACACAGGGGTCAGATGAAGCCATCAGGTCAGCCAATGGTAATGCCGTTTCCCATGCCCACCACACTGAGTCCTATAGCTCTAGAGGGAAAAAGAGGTAGACTAGGTTCCTGAAAATAACCTTTAAAAAACCAAGGCAACTTTACAATAAAGTTCTAGATGAAATATAGGCACTATTGTCTTAGGGCACACCATTTCCAAGCAATTTCCGACAGCTGGAATATGAACCACCTTTTCACCTGCTCCAGCCTCCAACAGACAGCTACAATCAATGCAAAGCCAGTCAGTCAGTCACTCTGTCCCCGAACACAGGGGTCAGATGAAGCCATCAGGTCAGCCAATGGTAATGCCGTTTCCCATGCCCACCACACTGAGTCCTATAGCTCTAGAGGGAAAAAAAGAGGTAGCCTGCCAGGTACAACCTTAAAATTCCTGGGCCCCTCCTAACACATTTGCCTTCATCTTCTCAAAGCATTTATTTATACTGAAGGTATCATTTTAGAGATTACTAGTTAGGCTATACAACCTTTCCTTAATAGGATCCACCTATGCACAGCAACGAGCATCAAAAACTGCAGCAATTACAAGTGGCTCATCTACCTTGGATGCTTTTAGGCACAGGTTTCCTAAGTGGCCCATGACCAGCTTGCCTTGCCTGCCAGAGAAATTCAATTTGCTCTGATACCAGTTTAGAAATCCTGCATGATGAAATATTTGCTCCAAGAGTGTAACCAAGGGAGATGCGATGTGACTTATACTTCACAGGCCTGGAGACAGAATAGTCTGGTGAAACAGGGAAAACCTGGCACCTTCCCCTTCTTCCCCTCCTCAGTATATGGAGTCACCATATACCTGTCATTGGCTTCTCTGGAGACACCTGATCACACAAGAATGCATGATCCATTGACTACACAGCCCGATGCCCCATGTCTTCCAAATCAAAAGCAGTAGCACTGTGAAAGCCTGACAGAAGATCCACATGCTATTCAGTGGCCTTCTTCCCTACTGCTTCACATCACAGCACATACAATTAAGATGTATAAATATCTGTGAAGAGTCCACCATCAACAACTATATATTACATAAAAGATAGCCAAACTTGAAAATTAACCCAATATTTGATATTAAGATCAGGCATATATGCCTATAATCCCAGCAGCAGAAGTCTGAGGCCACAAGATCCCTGCAACCTCGAGGCCAGCCTGTGCCACACAGAAAGATCCTGTCGCAAAAAGCAAACAAACAAAACAGAAACTCCCAAATAAAAAGAAATTATTGACAGTATTTCAAGTACTGATACTGGTAATTTAATAACAATTTTTGCTTAGCCCTTATCTCTGAAAATTATACACTGAATTATGTGACTACTTCAAACCTAATCCAGAGTGAGGGAGGGAAAGAAACAGGTGAAAGATTAGCTATGAAGGTAGGAAATCAAAATTAAACATGTTCGGTTTACTGGGAGTGTAGGGCAGTCGTGATATGCTTGCTTAGCATGTTTAAGGTCCCAAATTCAGTCCCCATCAGCACACGTGTATGTGTGTGAGATTTTACAAAATGAAATAATAAAAACTGCTTCTGATCCTGAACTACATCAATCTTTTAATTAAAAGTTATATGTTAAAATTATTTGCATAAAACAATTCAACACTAATTAGATTGGAGTTATTAATAATAAAAACAAAAAATATACAAAAAACACAAAGTTGGGAGATGAGTGGAGGACTAGGGAGTTCATCAGTATATGAAGGAAGGAAGTAATGGTGGACAGCGATGATCAATATATACTGTATACTTAGGAAGTGTTTGAAGAATAAAAATATTATTAAATACTTATACTATTATAAATAGTATTTACAATACTATAAATACTATTTATATTAGTATTTAGTGACAATAAAAAAGGCATTATTTAAGCATGCTCAGGATGTCAAAGAAAAAATTCAGTTCGACCATAACCTATATAAATTCACCTAATGAATTTAGGAAATTACACTGTACTGTCATGAAGTCTGTAGAGTAAGTTCAAAGCATTATAAGATACTTTTCAAAAAATATTTTTTTTAAATTTTTTTTTTTATTTTGAGTGTATGAGTGTATTGCCTGCATGTATGTAAGTGCACCCGTGTCATGCAATGCCCACAGAGGTCAGAAGAGGGCATCGCATCCCCTGGAACTGGAGTAGAGGACAGTTGTTAGCTACCATGTGGGTGCTGGGAATTGAACCCAGGTCCTCTGCAAGAGCAGCCAGTGCTTTTAACTGCTGAGCCATCTCTCCAGCTCCTAAAATACTTTTAAGTAAGAAAACCAACCTATGAAATAAATGAGGAAAAGCATATAACTAACACATTTTCTTGATTATCCTACAAATGCTGAGCAAGTTCTACACAAAACTTCGGAAACAAAACAGAAAACGAGAGCCTTACACATAAGGCTTTGTCACTTTTTTTTTTTTTTCCAGAAATGCTGATTTAAGCACTTTAGGACAAATATACATGGCAACATATAACATCAAGATGGTAGGAAGGGGGCTGGGCGTGTGGTCGGGTGACAGAACACTTGCCTAACTCAGGCCCATGGTTCCATGCCTAGCACTGAGGAAAACAAAGGCTCAGATTTTCAGTGATAGAATTTTGGGACCAGATACTTCAGGTAAAGAAGTGACAAGAAATTTTCAGAGATGCTGTTTTTCTAATATATGATGCACATCCTAGGAATGAAAACTTTCATACTAAATTGTATGGGTATGAAAATCCTTTGTCAGGACACACTCCTGGGTGTAGTCAGCAAACACTGTGACTATATTTACCACCGTTATCTCCCCTCCAGAAGCCTTCCTTGTATCCCCCCTACCAGGCTGGGCACGCCTGGTATGATTTCTAAACTCTGCACTCTGCAGCCTTTTTCACAATTACAACCAAACATATACTTCTGTGACTTAAAAAAAAACTGTATGTTCCAGAGTCCCAGAGCTCCAGGAGTCCTGATCAGCACTGTCCTGTGCCTCCAATACAATACTCAACATGGCAATGATCCAGCCTGTCTGTACATGGCCTGTACTCTGTGGCCAGAGAGCCTAGGAGATGCATCTAAACTTCAGCCTTTGGGCTGCATGTGCCCCAGAATAATCATGAATGCAGCCTAGCACAAAACCAAGAACTTACTTAAAACTATGAGGGTTCCTAAAGGCAAGCTATCATAGCTTTGGAAAGCACTATGCAAGGTGCTAAGGGGGACTATCAACCAATGGTCCAACACCGCTTCAAGAACAAATAACCACGTCAATGACCTGCACAGCATATGACACTGGTGCAGTAGTGGCACTTTTATCTTGGGGGCAATCAACAGCTACCTAATTGTACTAAAAGTCCATTAAATGAGAGGAAACTCATGGGTGGTACTGTAAACATAGCCAAATACACATGGCTGGAGAGGTGATAGATCGTAGAGAAAACCCCAAAACGGTCACTTCCCTAGACTAATATAAAATTTCTTATTGTGTGCAAAATATGTATCCCTATATTTACAGACAAATATCCCAGTCACCACTCATCAAAGAAGCATCTTCTGCACCAGACAGAGACTATTACAGAGTACCACAATTGGTCACATACACATTGTCTGTGAATTGCCCAAGCCTATGTGGCACATCTACAATGCAACCTCTACATACACCTAAGGCTCACGGAACATAGAACAAGGGGTAAAGAAGACAATAATGAATATATCAATTCTCATTAATGAAGCTCCCTCATGCAACAGATGGCCAGGAACACAAAAGGCCATAAACGACCAAGCGTAGTGACTTAAGAGTTTGAAGAACGCTGGTTCGTGGACAGGACTCCTCTATTAAACTACACACGCCCTGAACTCAGGGACCATTACAGATGAGGAGGTGGAAGATTGTAAGAGTCAGGGAGGAGGTACATGATCACGTGGAAATAGAGTCCAGACAAGCTCCTGGGACCCTGCTCATATGAACCTACAGCAATGTTATCAGCATGCACAGGACTCATGCAAACTTAGACAAAAACCCAGCATAGAACTGGGGAAATGGACAGCTGACCTCAATCTTAGCTGAAGAAATATCAACAACTTATCACTGCTGGGTGAGGAAGAGCTGATCTTCCTAAAGCAAGAGACTCTAGATAGGCTGACTAGACCTCAGTGGATGGACTTACACTGAGGGATGACTGGGGACACTAACTTGACCCAACAGGCCTTAAGACAAATGACAGAATGTATGAATTCCAGTGGAGGGAGGGGTTATAGGACAGTGCAGTGGAGAAGGGGGTATAAAGATGATTAAGACTGACTGGAATATTCTGTGTGAAATACACAAAAATTCAATTAAAAAAAGCATCAAAATTTTCAAAAACCCTCTGAGGGCTGGGCTTGTTTGGAGGTTTTTCAGTACTTGATTATGAGGTTCCTGAGCTTGAACTCTTTAGACGACAATGTCCTGTCACAGGGTTAAAAGGTTGGAAATGCCTAGGAAATGACAGGTGTCAAAAACTGGCTGAGACAAAAATCCCAGCACAGACATGGGAAGTGGGAAAAAACCCATCCCTGTGTGAGGAACTATTCAAAACTGATGGCTGCTGGGAAGGAGAGTCAGTCTCTCTTAAGGGTGAGACTCTTGGTAGGTTGACCAGGCTCCATCCACACCAAGGACATTTGGGGACACAAAGTTGACTTTATAGGCCTTATTTTATATATAAGAGAACATGAATTGGATGGGGGTAATAAGGGGAGTGCAGATGGGGAGGGGAGGTAAATACTGTAAAAACGTATTCTGTTAAATTCGCAAAAATTCAATAAAAAAAGGGAAAGAGCGTCTGGCTGACAATCGGACATAAAGGCACTCTTTTTT